>NW_027397130.1:6047209-6067379 GCF_003265705.2 Callorhinus ursinus
GTCAGACACTTAACCAACTGAGCCACCCAGGCACCCCTCTGACTTTTGATGAATGCACATAACCACCACTATAATCAGGATATAAAACACAAAAGTTCCATCACCCCCAAAATGTCCTGCCCCTTATAGTCAGTCCCTCTCCATTGCGCCTCTGTTAACCACTGGTCTGTCTTCTGTCTAAAGTTTTGCCTTTTTCAGAATGTCAGATACAGGGAATTAGGTCTTATGTAGTTGTTTGAGTAGGCACCCTTCACTTGGCGTCTGCATTTGAGATTCATCCATGCCATATGTGTGAGTGGTTGGTTCCTTTTTCTTGCTGCATAGTACTCTGTCGTGTGGCCCTACCATGATTTGTTAGTTGGGAGATGTCACAGTTGTTCTCCAGTTTTTTGGTGACTGTGAATAAAACCACTACGAACACTCACATACAGATTATTGTGTGAACATTTTATTTCTCTTGGGTGAATACCTAGGGGTGGAGTTGCTGCGTTGTACGGTGAAAATGTTTAATTTTGAGGAAAAGCCAACCTGCTTCCTTACATGGCTGTGCCGTTTTGCATTCCCACCAACATTTCCAGTTGTTCCTTATCTTCACAATACTTAGTATTATCTGGTTTTTGGTTTTATTTGATTCTTTTTTAAGTTTTTTTAATTTCAATTTTTATTTTAATTTAAATTCAATTAATTGACATATAATGTATTATTTGTCTCAGGCATACAGGTCTGTGATTCATCAGTCTTATATAATACCCAGTGCTCATTACAGCACATACCCTCCTCAATGTCCATCACCCAGTTACCCCATCCCTCCACCCCTCTCCCCTCCAGCAACCCTCAGTTTGTTTCCTATGATTAAGAGTCTTTTGGGGCGCCTGGGTGGCTCAGATGGTTAGGCGTCTGCCTTCGGCCTGGGTCATGATCCCAGGGGCCTGGGGTCGAGCCCCACATCAGGCTCCTGCCTCAGTGGGGAGCCTGCCTCTCCCTCTCCCTTTGCCTCTCTCCCTGCTCATGCGCGCTCTCTCTCTCTCTCTCTCTCTCTCTCTCTCTATCTCTTTGTCTCAAATGAATAAATAAAATCTTAAAAAAAAAAAAGTCTCTTATGGTTTGCCTCCCTCTCTGGTTTCATCTTCATTTTTTTTTCCTCTCTTCCCCTATGGTCCTCTGCCTTGTTTCTCAAATTCCACATATGAGTGAAATCATATGATAATTGTCTTTCTCTGACTGACTTATTTCGCTTAGTATAATACCCTATAGTTCCACCAACAATTTTATTCTTTTCTAAAGATTTATTTATTTGAGAGAGAGAGAGAACGAGTGTGCCTGTGAGCAGGAGGAGGGGCAGAGGGAAAGAATCCCAAGCAGACCCCCCGCTGAGCATGGAGCCTGACGGAGGGCTCAGTCTCATGACCCTGAAGTCATGACCTGAGCCGAAACCAAGAGTTGGGCACTTAACCGATTCAGCCACCCAGGCGCCCCTATTTTTATTTTATTCTTTTAAATTTTAGCCACTCTACTAGATGTGAATAGTGGTATCTCATCGTGATTTTACCACAGAGATGTTTAATGTATTTTTATGTGCTTATTTGCCCTCTGTGTCCCTTCTTTGCTGAAGCAATCTGTTCAAATTCTTTTCCCATTTTGGTGGTTTGTTGTTTTTGTTTTACACATTTTTTCTGAGTCCATGGCTGTGGCTGTCTTCACGTCCTTATAGTCTGTTTTTTGAAGAACAGTTGTTTTTAATTTTCTTTTTTTAAGATTTTATTTATGGGGCGCCTGGGTGGCTCAGTCTGTGAGCATCTGCCTTGGCTCGGGTCATGATCCCGGGGTCCTGGGATCGAGTCCCGCATTGGGCTCCCCGCTCTGCGGGAAGCCAGCTTCTCCCTCTCCCCCTGCTTGTGTTCCCTCTCTCGCTGTGTTTCTCTCTCTCAAATAAATAAATAAATAAATTCTAAAAAAAAAAAAGATTTTATTTATTTGTCAGAGAGAGAGCACAAGCAGGGGGGAGCGGCAGAGGCAGAGGGAGAAGCAGGCTCCCCACTGAGCAGGGAGCCCGATGCAGGGCTCGATCCCAGCACTATGGGTTCATGACCTGAGCTGAAGGCAGACGCTTAATGACTGAGCCACCCAGGTGCCCCAAAAAGTCCTAATTTATCAATTTGTTCTTTTATGCATCTTGCTTTTGGTATTTCATCCAAGAAGTCTTTGCTGAGGGGCACCTGGGTGGCTCAGTGGGTTAAGTGTCCAACTGTTGGTATTGCATCAGGTCATGATCTCGCAGTCATGGGATTGAGCCCTGCACAGGGCTCTGTGCTCAGCGTGGAGTCTGCTTCAGATTCTGTCTCCCACTCTTGCTCTCTTTCTCTGTCTCTCAAATAAATACAATCTTAATGAAATCTGCCTAACCCAAACTCACAAGGATTTTTTTCCCTCAAACAAGAGTTTGTCTTGTTCTCTGAATCTTTTTTTTTAAAGATTTTATTTATTTATTTGAGACAGAGAGAATGAGAGAGAGAGAGCGCACATGAGAGGGGGGAGGGGCAGAGGGAGAAGCAGACTCCCTGCCGAGCAGGGAGCCCGATGTGGGACTCGATCCTGGGACTGCAGGATCCTCACCTGAGCCAAAGGCAGTTGCTTAACCAACTGAACCACCCAAGCGCCCTTGTTCTCTGAATCTTACCTCTTTTTTAAATCGACTCTTTCCTTTTTTCACGGAGGTGATGCCTTCTCTTTGGCCTGAGAATATCAGTTCCAATTTTGTAGTTGGTCTCTGTTTCCTTCGGTTTCCTTCTTCTGTCTACACTGTCTCTTCCTTCTAGATGATTTCTGTGCCCCCTCCCATTGATCATTTTGGTGTCTGGATCTTGTTTTTTGTTTGTTTGTTGTAACCACTGCGGGGCTCAAACTCATGATCCTGAGATTAGGAGTCACACACTACTGACTGAGCCAGTCAGGCACCCTGGTCTCCATTTTTTTTTTTTTTTAAGATTTTACTTTATTTATTTGACAGAGAGAGACACAGCGAGAGAAGGAACACAAGCAGGGGGAGAGGGAGAGGGAGAAGCAGGCCCTCCGCTGAGCAGGGAGCCCGATGTGGGGCTCGATCCCAGGACCTTAGGATCATGACCTGAGCCGAAGGCAGACGCTTACCGGCTGAGCCAGTCAGGCACCCTGGTCTCCATTTTTTATGAAGGCTTTCCTCAGATGTCTGGTGACCCTTGGCTGCCAGCCTGGTGTTAAAGGGGGCACAGGGAAGCAGAGTGGGACTGTGGGCGCGTGGCAGGCTTGTGGCCCAGTGGCCTTTCTCCGAGTCCTGGCCCTTTCTTGGAGGTCCCCAGGGTGAAATCCTTCAGTGTGGCTGCCAGTGTCTGGGAGCCAGGAGGTGAGGAGGTAGCCAGTGTCCTCCCTTCTCAGTGCAGGGTGCCTCCCCCAGCCGCCCTGTCATTGAGGTGCCTCGCCGTGCCCACTGCAAAGAATGCGTCGAATGGAAGGGTACTAAGAAAAACCAATGCCCGGTGGTCTGCCTGCATGGAGATCGCCTGTTGACAGGTTATAAAAGGTTAAATATATGCACCTGGCAAAAAATCCAAATAGCGTAAAATGGTAAGAGTAAATCTTCCTCTTCCCCTGCCCCGGCTTTCCCTCCATGGAGATCATGCTCACCCTTCCTCATTTCTCATGTATCCCTGGGGGCGGGGTGGGGGGGTAGTAAACCCTTCATGGTTTGTTCCTCCACAAGCACTAAACCTGCTCTTCAGCCTCTCACTGTGCTCATTCAGCTCTGTGTTTGGGGATTATTCCCGATCCGTTGTGTAGATGGCGCAATACTCTCTCCACGGCTGCTACTTGTCTGGAACCGATGTGTCGTCATGTCTGTAACCAGTCACCCAAGGGTGGACGCTGCGTCTTTGCTGTTCCGCAGGACACGGTGGCAGCTGTCCTCGGACATGTCCTCTCGTGCACTTGTGTAGACATACTGGTCTTGTAAATGGCTAGAAGGGGAGTTGCTGGAAAATCCCGCCTTGGGATTTTTGTCCAGCATTTTCTTTGAGCCCTTGGCAGGAGAAGTCATGCTGCCGGCAGCTGGGATTTTGGCCGAGGGGAGGTGCACGTGATGGGCTGCGATCCAGGGCCAGACCGCCCCGCGCACTCACTCGAGCTGCCTGTGTGCCGTCCAGGTGTATAAAACCCTGCGAGACGCCGTGGTGACCATGTACCGGACCGAAGGCCCCTTGGTTTTCTACAAAGGCTTGAACCCCACCCTGATCGCCATCTTCCCCTACGCCGGCTTCCAGTTCTCCTTTTACAGCGCCTTGAAGCACGTGCACAAGTGGGTCCTGCCCGCCGAGGGAAGGAACAACGGTGAGAAGCCCTCACACGAAGAGAGTCCGGGTTTCCACTGTCCCCTCCCCCAAGCCAGAGCATCTCTTTCTGATCCTTGTAGGAGCTAAGGCCTTCTGTCAGAGGCTAGGACATCCCCATTCTCTGAACCCTGCTCTGTCGCACTGCCAACCAAACCAACCAGGCCAACAGCTTGCAGACCCTGTCAGCCCTTGCCACCCCAGCAGTGGTACTGTCAACATTGATTCTCCTCCCAAGCCTTGAACCGAGTCACACCGCAGAGCCTGCAAGCTCCTTCTTCCATTCCCTTCTTATTGCCATTCGACCCAGAGTGGCCGTGTTTGGTTCTCCTCAGAGATTCAGGATGCTGGTGGGTCTTAGTTTTACGGTAGAGGCTTAGAGCTCTTGAACTTGTCTTCCCCCGATTTCACTTTCCTCCTTTCCCCTCAATCCCACTTTGGTTCAGAGAACCTCAGAAACCTGCTCTGTGGTAGCGGAGCTGGAGTCCTCAGCAAGACCCTCACATACCCCCTGGACCTCTTCAAGAAACGGCTGCAGGTTGGCGGGTTTGAGCGGGCCCGAGTCACCTTTGGCCAGGTGAGCCGATCCCCTGCAGAGAACTCTGAGCCTTGCCCCTCACCTGCCCATTCATCAGCATCAGCCCCCATAGCCCATCCCCAGGGATCCCCAAACACATGGGAAAGCCACACACAGCCCTGTGCATGTTGGACACTGTGGGATGATCCAGGCAAAGGAGGGTTCAGTGTTTGATCTCAGAAAGTGTTCAGTTCAGGGTGCCTGGGGGGCTCAGTAGGTTAAGTGTCCGACTCTTGATCTCAGCTCAGGTCTTGATCTCGGGGTCATGAGTTCAAGCCCTGTGTTGGGTCCATGCTGGGTGTGGAGCCAAGTTCAAGTAAAAAAAAAAAGAAAAGTGTTCAGTTTGGGACAAAGAACATAATCATATAAGAAAGGTCCCCAGGGCGCCTGGTTGGCGCAGTTGGTTGAGCGTCTGACTCCTGGTGTTGGCTCAGGTCATGACATCGGGGTCGTGGGTCAAGCCCCACATTGGGCTTTGTGCTTGGTGTAGAGTCTGCTTGACCCCCTCCCTGTGCTCCTCCCCTGCTCTCGAGCTTGAGTGCTTGCTCTCTCTTTCTCAAATAAATCTTAAGAAGAGATAGGTCCCCAAAATACTAAAGAACCCCGAGGAGACTCCCACCGGTGCATGAGGTTGTTTGCTTTATTCTGTAGGGGTTCCTGGAGAGGGGTGAATGAAATCTGATCAACTAAATTATATATATATATATATATTTTTTTTTAAGATTTTATTTATTTGCTAGAGAGAGAGTACAAGCAGGGGGAGCAGCAGGCAGAGGGAGAAGCAGGTTCCCTGCTGAGCAGGGAGCCCGATGTGGGGCTCGATCCCAGGATCCTGGGATCATGACCCAAGCCGAAGGCAGCCGCTTAACCGACTGAGCCACCCAGGTGTCCCTAAGTTATATTTTAAAGGCACTAGAAGCTTTGTCATTCACAGAAGCCCCCATTATAGGTGATTTTGTAATGTTAATAGTCTTTCCTTAGTCGGCTTAGATTTTGCAAACTGGATTTTCACCTGCTGCTTTGGGGGCACCATCCAGTGGTTGGCTGGGGGTGGAGCAAGGGGGGAGTAACTCCAGCGCTTTCCCCTCCAGAATCTGGGAACCTGGGATATCCACACAGGAAGAAACATGCCCGACAGATGTCAGAAAAGAGTGGCCTGCAACCGGAGACAGAAGGGAGGGAGCAATCCTTACTTGGGGGAGGGGAAAGTATTGAGTTAGTTGTAATCCGTCTGTATTGTAGGAAATTCAGAGAAGTCCTGGAGACAAAAAGATAAAACTGACATGTAACTCCCAACACCACCCCCCGCAGAGATAATGAGGCAGAACCATTGGCTGTAGTTTTGTTTCTTTGCGTAAACATATACGTGTACCTTTTAACACAGGGTGGAATACAAGATTTTATAACCTCCTTTTTCCACTTACAAACTTGTCCTGAAAGAATGGTTTGAATTTGCACAGGGAGAGTTGCTGAGAGCCCAGGACAGAGGAGAGCCTTGTTCCTAACAGATTTTGTGGCCAGTTTGGTGGGAGGACCGGTGGGGGGTCAGGGCAGAGCAGGGGGAAGAACACCAGGCTGTGGAGCTTGGATTTGATTCTTTTTTTTCTCTTTTCCTTTCCTTTTTTTTTTTTTTTTTTTAAGTAAGCTCTACGCCCAGTGTGGGACTTGAACTCACGACCCCGAGATCGAGTCCCACACTCTACCAACCAAGCCAGCCAGGCGCCCCTTGATTCTTTATAATGTCATTATCACAATGGGGAGTTAGTGGAGATGTGGAGAGAGCAGGGCTTGAGGGGAGTTGAGTCTTGGGGACGCGAGTCTGGCAGCGGTGTGTGGCGAACTGCGAAGGCCGGACTAGAGGCCAAAGCGAACAAGGGCCGGATTCAGATCCACTGCCCAAGGTGGGCCAGGCGGGATGGGGAAAGGGTCCTTAAGAGGCCCAGTCAGTAGGCGCTCTGTCCAGTGCTGATTTTCAGGCACTGCCTCTGTTAAATCTGAATTATTAGTCCACTTGGAAGAGAAAGAAAAGGTTAAACTATGTCTTTTTGCCTTCATTACTTGTCCAGCCAGTGCTGACTGGGAGCTGTAATGTGCCAGGTGCTGGGCTGACGGAAGAAAGAGCCAGCATCCGTGTGTTAATCACTTCCTCTGTCTTCTTGCTCTGCCCAGGTTCGCAGCTACAGGGGCCTCCTGGATTGTGCCCAGCAGGTGCTCCAGGAGGAAGGCCCCACGGGCCTCTTCAAGGGCCTGTCCCCAAGCCTGCTGAAGGCTGCTCTCTCCACCGGCTTCGTGTTCTTCTGGTATGAGCTCTTCTGTAGCCTCTTCCACCACATGAAGAAGGCAGACAGCTAGCCCCCAGGGCAGGAAGGGCGGCCTCCGGAAGGAAGGCAGACTCCTGTACCATCTCTTGCTGCCCCGAGGGCTGTTGCCCGCTCCCTGCCTGCCGGGCGGCTCTGCCGTGACTAGAAGGGCAGGGGCCTTCTCGGGGGGATGCAGGGCTTGGCCTGTGGGGACGCAGCCACGTTGGTCCAAAGGAACTTGAGGAGCTTTCTCTGTGTGGTCCTGGCTTGCAGGAAAGACGGCAGCGACCCCCCTGCACTTCTCAGCACCTTCTGCCCAGAGAACTCTCCGGGCTGTGGGGGTGGAGGGGCCACGGCTGGAGCCTGAGGGCTGGGATTGGGCCCTGTGCGGGGGCCTGGTCCTCTCATGTGCGCTCTTACTCCCACCAGCTAATTTAATACACACGGAAGCTACAAGCACATTCCTTATTTCACTCCATCTTCCCTTCCACATCACGTCCCTCCTCACAGAGTATGAGGGAGGGAACCCTTGGCTTCCTCAGATTCCATTTTCCTCAGTACTTGCATCCCTCGTGCAGCTTTGCTTCTGGTTCTGAGGGGAAGAATTAGTCACTTTATAGCCCCCGCCCCCCATGCCCAGGTCCCCCTCTCTGTGAAGTCCCGCTCAGGCTGTTCTCTCTCCTGGGTGGGACAGAGCGTGGCTAGAGGGCCTCTGGGGAAAACAGATCCCGGTGGCCCACAAGAAGTGGGGGGCTGTGCTGATGGGGAGGAGCTGTGGGGTAAAGGTGGCAGCCTTTTTCCCCAGTCTGCCTGGGGTCACTCCTCTTCCATGGGGTGGGGGCGGGAGCCTTACAGCTGGACCTGTTGGCATCACCTGCCCGCTCAGCATCCCCTCCATGATCAGCGTGGTGCTACGTGTGTCCTGTCACCCCAGGAGGCCCACAGCTCTGAAGCAGCCTCATGAAGTGGGTGGTAGAAGGAAACGGTCGGGCAGCCAGCCTGCTGAGGGCAGTGGTGTCAGGGGCTTGTCAGCACAAGAACTCACAACAGCTACTCGTCTGAGCACAGAGGAGAAACTGCAGTTAGGGGGTGAGACCAGGAAATCTATAGAACACAACCACCACCCTTTTCACCCAGTTCTGCCCCCCGACCCCCCAGGGGAGCCAGGGTGGAGGAACAGCTGAGCCGCCTGCAGGACTTCACCCTGCCCTCAGTCTTGGGCTCTTGCTCCAGCCTCTGCACCCACTGAGGAGGAGAGCAGGGGCCGGGAGCAGGCCTGTGTGGGTGTCATGGCCCTTGGACCCCTTCTGTCATCAGAGCGGTTTTGGCTCTGGCCTGGGGCTTTGTGACGTGTCTGGGACCCTGAATCCTGAAGCTTCCCTGCTCCCGGCTGCTGATTATGAACATCCAGGCTGTGGGTAGGTGGTGCTGCAACACCCACAGGGTTTGGGGCACTGGAGGCCTGGGTTTGGGGCTGCAGGAAAGCTGCCTGAATGTATCTTTTAAGAAACTCCACTTTAGTGGAATAAAGTAAACTTTATTCTCTTCATCTCTCCTACTCATTATTTTGCTGCAGCTGCTCTTTCTCATCCATTTGCTGGTGACCACTTTGGCCAGCCCTTTTGACAGGAGGAGAACTACTCTGGCAACAGGAAACCGCAATGGACACTTGACTGTGCTACCTACCGGAAGAGGCGCCTTTCCAGCCCCTTCTGGCTGCCCTTCTGCAGCCCAGGGCCGGCGTCAGGGAAGGCCCTCAGCTGCTGGGCGCGCGCCTCTTCCCCAGCCGCAGCCACGACCAAGTCAGGGGCTTGTCCAACTCGTCACTCCCAGCATCTCGCGGTGGCAGGCTGGCGGGGGCCGGGGGGGGGGGTCCTTATTCTTGAGCTGGTCCATTGATTTTCAACTTATTTTACCAGTACCGTTTGTACTTGGAGTAGGAGAGGGGGTAGAGGGGGTTGATCCAGCCCTTACAGGCCCCCTGCCTTCTCTCGCGTGGCGGGGGGGGGGGGTAGAAGTGGAGGGCAGGCGGCCGCCACCTATGCGTTCCTGTCCCTCCAGCCACGCCGCGCGGCCCCGCCGTCTCCTCTTTGGATCCCGTTTTAACCCGAGCCCCGGGCGTGAGAGCGGGACGGGGCCGCCACCGCTGCCGACCGAGGGCTTCGGGCCGAGGAAGGTCGGGCGCTACCGCCACGGACCTCGGGAGCCCGCGCGGCGAGGATGGCGTCGCCGGGACTCCGGCAGGTGGCGCCGGCGAGACGGCCCCGCCCCTCCACGCTGGCCCCGCCCCGGCGCCGCGCTCGGAAATGACCTAAGCGGCGGCGAGGCCCGGCGGGTCGCTCCAGCTCTGCAGCGCGGCGGACCGGGGGCGCGCGCACCATGCCCGCCGAGCGGCCTCCGGGCACGCGGGCGCGGTGCCGGCCCGGCAGGTGGGTCCCGGCGCTCGCATGGCACCGCACCGCCTCTTCCGCCCGCGGGACCCGGGACGGCTCCCCTGCCCCGCCCGGAAGGGCATTCCGGGCTTGGGGAAGCTGCCCGGTTCTGGAGATTCCCCGAGGTCGTCCTTTGACCAGGGGGGAGGCACGGCGTCCGGAGAGGGGACTCCAACAGGGACTGCATCTGGGAGACGTGTCATTTCGCTCCCCTCTTCTTTAAGAGAAAGGCTCCAGAATGGACCTCAGGAATTAGAGGAGTCCTGAGTGGGCAAGGCCGGGTTTCTGCCGCTCGGGAGGCCAGTTTAACCAGTCCGTCCCGGGGAGAAGTTGGCCTGGACAGGAGCAGTTAGGGCCCCGCACCCGCCCACACAGGCCAGGCCAGGGGTTGGAGGGGGCGGGTTTGGGGACTTAGAAGGACTCTGACTAAAGCCGAGGGAGGGGTCGGGGCCAGGGGATTGGAACTCTGCTGGGACAGACCTGTCCAGAGCCCCCAGCCGTCACTCGCCCGAAGTCGTGCTGGGCCAGCAGCTTCCAGGCTGGTTTACATAGGGCAAGTGTCTGATATGCCCCTGTCCACACCCCCAGTGCAGCTCACCGCACCCCAACCGTGGTATCAGTGGAGAATATCCCTGCCTACTCTGGAGACTGGACGGTCAGCCCGTTCACCTTTACGTCTCTACTCCCGTGTAATCCCAGAAGCTACAAGGGTTCCTAAACTGAGCAGCAGGTGCCTGGCTGGTGCCCAGTCTCCACTAGAAGCCAAGCTTGCTGGGCCCTCAGCCAACCACCCAAGGCAATGGACTGGCTGGGAGCACCTGTCCCAAGTGCTGGCCAGCCCTGGCCGGGGCCTGCAGGACTAGAAACCCTGACCCCACGCTGCACAACTGAGGCCTCTCCCTTCCCCGCTCCTCCTCCCCAGGTGCTGTCATTAGTCCCACCTCAGTAAAGAGCTGTGGGGGCTGAATGGTCATGGGGGATCCTGGTAGAGAGGAGTATAAAATCCAGTCTTTTGATGCAGAGACTCAGCAGCTGCTGAAGACAGCACTCAAAGGTGAGCATGGAGCCCCCTCCTGAGCTGCAGAGAAGGGGCCTAGGGCACAGGCCTGGAGGCCTGAGCCTTAGCCAGGGAATGCCCAACCCTGTCCCTTTGCTTTCTGAGAATAAAAGTCAGCAACATCGCTCTCGGACTGGAGGACAAGTCACATTTAGGCCAATAATTGAAAGTATGAATCATAGAGTCACCTCTCGGGCAGTAAAGCCATTTTTTTTTAAAGTACCCATGAGAGCGGGGTGGAGCACAGAGAACGGAATTCTCGTCTCCAGAGCCCTTGCATTGGCCCTGGCTTCTGTATTGCCACAGCAGGTGGTCTTGAATGTGCAGAGATGGCTGACTTGGGACAGAGGATGGAGCATTCTGCTTGGCAGAGAAGATGCAGTCATTGTCCTGGATCAGTGCCTTCTGCAGCACTCAGAAGTTTGACTCAGCTAACAATTAGTAATGCCCATCACATGCCAAGCTAAGCCTGTTGGGGAGGCCCTGCCTGGCCCGCCTTGTCAGGTGTTCATGTGTGTGTATTGTAAGAGCACTTTCTTCCATGAAATTGCTGTCAAATACATCGTTATTCAGTGTTCCTTCTGCAACCTAGTGCCAGGAAATGTGTGCCCTAAAAAACTAGCATTCTTTGATTAATCTCTAACGGCCACCTGTCCCAGCCATCAGTCGCCCAGTGGAGCTGTTCTGGTGTGGGGCTACTTCTCCTGGCATTTTCTGGTCTTTTAAAATGTAAGTGTATCACGGGAGTGCTCTTTTGTAAAAACATCTCAAATCCTTAGAAGCAAGTGGAAACAAATGTGGTAACTCAGCAGCTCTAGACTCCCCACCTATCTCTACTCTAGATCCAGGTGCTGTGGACTTGGAAAAGGTGGCCAATGTGATTGTGGACCATTCTCTGCAGGACTGTGTGTTCAGCAAAGAAGCAGGACGCATGTGCTATGCCATCATTCAGGTGGGCTGGGACTGGTAGAAAAGCGGGGAGACACTTTGGGAGAGGTCGTGGCAAAGGGCAGGAGGCCTGGCCAGCAGGGCAGAGGTGGAGGGTCAGACAGGAGGGTCCTCAGCCACCAAAGTTTGAGTGGGGGTCGCCATGGCACCGCCCCCGGCTCACCATCCTTTCCCTGGCTCACAGGCCGAGAGCAAACAAGCAGGCCAGAGTGTCTTCCGACGGGGACTCCTCAACCGGCTGCAGCAGGAGTACCAGGCTCGGGAGCAGCTGCGAGCCCGGTCCCTGCAGGGCTGGGTCTGCTATGTCACCTTTATCTGCAACATCTTTGACTACCTGAGGGTGAGGCCCCGGTAGCCACCCTGGGCGGCAGAGACAGCCTGTCTCCTTCAGCCGCTCAGTGCTCTGGCCCCTGCTGTCCCCCCACAGGTGAACAACATGCCCATGATGGCCCTGGTGAACCCCGTCTACGATTGCCTCTTCCGGCTGGCCCAGCCTGACAGTCTGAGCAAGGAGGAGGAGGTGGGTGACCCCAGTTCAGACAGCTGTGGAGGTGGGTGGTCCCTGGCTCAGCTCAGAATACCAGCACACTGTCCATGAAGAGCATCCAAGAGCATCACTTCCCAGGGCAAGAGCCTGGTGGGGATATTCAAGGCCTGTCTCAGTTCCAGGACAAGCTGCCAGGCTTGGAATTTATTCAGAACAGAGAGCAGCCAAAACCTACAGGCTCAGAGGCTTTCTTCCCAGTAGGAAAGCCAACCTGTGATAGGAACCCAGCTGTGGATACAGATGGCCCAGAAACAGAGTCAGGCAGGGTGGGGGAGGGGTAGGAAGGTTGGGTTAAGCGGCAGCTTGGAGACAGGCCCCGCATCCAGCCTGGCCGGCGAGACCCATGGCAAGTCCTGAACTTGTCTCCTTTCACGTAAGATGTGGCGAACACCAACCAGGTGCTGTGAGCAGGTCAGGAGGAAACAAGTGTGTGGGGCTGAGCAAGCTTGCCGCTAGAGCTCCCTGAATGGCTGCTCTGTGTGCCCTGGGGTCACCTCCAACTGCCCCCTGCAGGTGGACTGCCTGGTGCTGCAGCTGCACCGCGTGGGGGAGCAGCTGGAGAAGATGAACCGACAGCGCATGGATGAGCTCTTTGTCCTGATCCGGGACGGCTTCCTGCTCCCAAGTGGCCTCAGCTCCCTGGCCCAGCTGCTGCTGCTGGAGATCATCGAATTTCGGGCAGCCGGCTGGAAGACGACCCCGGCTGCCCACAAGTATTACTACAGCGAGGTCTCCGACTAGGCCTCCGGTTCACGCTGCATCACCAGCAGCACCGGCCTCTCACCTGCCCAACTCCCTGCCCCTCCCAAAGACCGTCCCTTCCAGACCCTCACCAGCTCCTGAGAGTTTCCCACTTACGCAGTGGTCCTGCCCTGAGCACCTTCCCTCCCGGATTCAGAGACCTCAGGACCGGGGAAGACACCAAACAGAGCTGCCCCCACCATCCCATCAACCTCTCCCCCAGCACCTCCAGCCTGGGCCAGGCAAAGGCAGCCTCTAACACCCACTGCACTGTGTAACCGCTGGTGCGACAGCCAACCTGGGGGCCTCGGCTCCCCCATCCCCATAGCTACTGGTGAGGTACTTTGGGACATCGAGGGGCACAGCACAGGGCACACCAGAAACTGCTTTTTATACATTTTATACAAGGACCACTTCGGAAACAAACGTATTTCCAGTCGATTTTAGTAAATGGCAGTACCACCTCACATGCGACACCAGTTCAGGGCGAGAATTTTCTAATAAACCTTTTCCAATGTTAAAACTGCTTCCTTTCATATCCTCCCCCAAAGTTCTACCCCAAATTGAGGAAGAGAGGCTGGATGGACCCTAAGTTCCTAGGAGAAATCCAAATTGATACATTCCCTCTTTAAATGAGATGGGACAGGAAAATAAGTTCTAGCTCCCAAAGAAAGGACTAACAAGCAATAAATACGTTGCTCCCCCCTTAAGAAGGAACTACTTAACCCACAAGGGTATTTCGCTGTGACAGTGGCTCCCACGATCTGGCAGCAGAGAGCCTCCAGCCTCCCTCTACCACCAGCGGTAGTGAGCCAGGGCACGGTTGGCCTCCGCCATCTTGTGCATGTCATGCTTCTTCTTGATCACAGGGCCCTGGTTGTGAAAAGCCTCCAGCAGCTCATGTGACAACTTCTCCGGCATCAGCATCCGCCGGTGCTTCTTCTCCCGGCACTCAGTAATCATCCACTTCATGGCCAAGAAGCGACGACGACGGTCGGGAAGTGGCACAGGGACCTGGATGGGACAAGACCCCGGGCAAGTTAGTCCAAGACCTTGTCGGGGCGGCAGCCTCCTTCTGCCCTGAGCTCTAAGGAGTAGCCACAGGTTCCCTCTGGGCCAGCTCTGACAACACTCCTGAGAGGCCTGGCTTCTCCTCTTTGAGTCCCCCTCGCCCCTGGGTGCCCTCAGTGTAGCAGACATAGAGGCATTCATTGAGCAAAAGCTCATTAGGCAGAGACCTCTCTCACCTCTAAATGGAAGCTCAGCCAGGTTGATATGAGCATCAACTGGGAAAAGCCCCATCAAGCTGGGGTGACTTAGCCAACTCAGATCAGGGGTGCCTAAAAACAAGACCCTCTTGTCCAGAATCTTTTGCTAGACCGCCACTATATGCCAGGTACCTAGGGACACACCAGACCCTAGGGATACAGACATTAACGAGTCTCCACCCTTATGAAGTTTACATTAAAAATCAGAAGCCAAGCACGCTGGCTTATGACGACGACACAGAATTAAATGCTAGGACAGAGCCTCATTCAGTTCAAGAAATGGCAACGAAACACCAGTCATGGGTCAAGTGCTACTCCAGACGCTGGCGTACAAAGATGAGTTATACACAGTCCCCCACCATGAGAAGCTGACAACTTACGACACAACATCGTGGACAGAACCTGCTCCCAATAAAACTATCAATCTTGGCCCAACTCTGGGCCTTCCCACTCCCAAGTGCTCCCCAACCCACCACCACCAGCTTGTTCCATGGGTGGGGAGCCCTACCTTCCGGGCTCACCTGGTAGAAATGGCCGCCTCTGAGAATGGGCACCAGCCCTATCACAGGCTCACAGTTTTTCAGTGCTTGGTGGAAGATGGTGTAGGGGTTGCGCTCAATGGTTGCCTGTTCCTCAGCAGAAGCAGCTCGGTACTTCTCAAACTGCTTCCTTTTCACAGCTTCCAGAGTCTGCAAAGGGATACACTGGAAGATGCTGCCCCAGACTCCCTAAAGGGTTTATCCAGCTGAGCTAATACCTTGACCTTTCCTCCTCTGCCATCCTGTTCTTTTACAACAGTGTGGCCCCTCTCTCAGCACTTCTAAGGCAAAGTTCTTAAATGCCTCCTCTTTTTTGGAGGAGGACCAGGGCAGTAGACAGAGATTTGTGATTGGGGGAGTGAATGCTGGCTGCTGGCTCCTGCAGGACTTCATTACAGCCGCCGCCTCCACACATACACACGGGGTCATTTTTTTTCCCCCAAAATTTTTATTTGAGAGAGTGCGAGTGAGCATGAGTGGAGGGACAGAGGCAGAGGGAGAAGCAAACTCCCCGCTGAGCAGGGAGCCCAGTGCAGGGCTCAATCCCAGGACCCCGGGATCATGACCTGAGCCGAAGGCAGACACTTGACTGACTGAGCCACCCAGGCGCCCCAGGGAAGGTAGTTTTTTTTTTTTTTTAAAGTAGGCTCCATGCCCAGCGTGGAGCCCGACATAGCGCTCGAATTCACGACCCTGAGACCAAGACCTGGGGTGAGATCAAGAGCTGGACGCTTAACCACCCAGGGACCCCATACAGGGATGGTAATTTTTTTTTTTTAAGATTTTATTTATTTAATTGACAGAGAGAGAAAGAGAGACAGAGAGAGGGAACACAAGCAGGGGGAGTGGGAGAGGGAGAAGCAGGCTTCCCGCCGAGCAGGGAGCCCGATGCAGGGCTCGATCCCAGGACCCTGGGATCATGACCTGAGCCGAAGGCAGTCGCTTAACCAACTGAGCCACTCAGGCGCCCCCCCCTTTTTTTTAAAGATTTTATTTATTTATTTGACAGAGAGAGACAGCAAGAGCAGGAACACAAGCAGGGGGAGTGGGAGAGGGAGAAGCAGGCTTCCCGCGGAGCAGGGAGCCCGATGTGGGACTCGATCCCAGGACCCTGGGATCATGACCTGAGCCGAAGGCAGACGCTTAACGACTGAGCCACCCAGGCGCCCAAGGGAAGGTAATTCTAATGGCAGGTATATGAAGCTGTTCTTTTTTTAAGCTAAACTGATAGAACCACATACAAAGATGAAAGCAAGGAGACAGGAAAGACGTGTTACCTGCGTCATGAGGGATCTGGCCAGTACTTTGTTTCCTCCTTTCATCATCATGTTGGTGAATTTACTTCAAGGAGAAAAACAAAATGTTTAGATTTCCCAAGCTCTATCACAATCCTTACTGTAGACCCTCCCTAGTATAGTCCCAGTCCGTGGAACAAAAGTGTTTGCTTCCATCTAACCTGATCACGGGGTCTTCAAACACAGAGCTTGTTTTCGCTGCTGGGGCAGCTTTGATAAGCTGAGTCTTCCTGAGTTCCTGTTCATACTTCTCCTCCTCAGTCAGCTCGGCCAAGGCCTTGCGGTAATACTCCTTGTCAATCTGTGGATCCCTGTATTCAGGACCATAGCGGCTCCACCTCACTTGGGTTAGCCTGAGAGGAGGGAAGAGGAAGAGGCCGGCAAAAGCTGACTCCACAAGTAAAAAGGCTTGACTTAACAATGGGCCTGTTTGCCAACCCGCCGACGAGTTAAGAGCGGCACGGAGACCGCTAGGCAAAACTGAACGCAATAATTCTGGCTCTTGTCCTAAGAGGTGGGTGGGCCTCCCCCAAACAGGCCAGGAAAGTCTCCTCCTCGTCAAGTGCCAACGGTAAGGCGAGGTTCCTGAACCTCAGGATAGGCGCCCCGCCTAAGCATCTCGCCCCCCGCCCCCGAAAATCCCAGCTCAGAGCTCTTTGGTAAGACCGCGCTTTCAGCTTCGACTCAGAACCCCATTGGGCTGGGGAAAATCGCTAAGCCTTCACAATGGCTCGAAGTCACGCAGCCAATTCAGAGGTTTGGACCGAGGTATCCTGGCCCCCAGGTTCTCTCCAGGTTCCTGCGCGTTCTGCCTGTGGCCCTTTCCTTCCTGCAGGTCTCTCCGTGAAGTCCCAAGCGGCACCCCAGCTTCCTGCCGCCCTCTCACCCTGGAAACCGCGGGACAGCACTCCGCAGGTTCAGCGCCAGCACCGACCAACCTCGCGCAACCTTCACCGCGGGGGCAGCCATCTTGGCTGGCCACAAGGACCCCACGAAGGCTGCCCTCGGCGTGCCTGAGCGAGTGATGGGAGACGGGGGGAAAAGCTCCGCAGGGTCCTAAATCTGTGCGTCACACCATTAATCCGGGCGTTAAGTCTCTCACTCCGAGGTCCAAAGGCAAGACTCAAAAGGAAACATTCGGCGTCTCATCCGCCGCAGTCTGACGCCACTCTCGGCGGCGGCGCCCTCTCTTCTCAGGCCCCCATGCAGGCCCCGCCCCGACTCGTCTCTCACAGGTTCTCGCGAGATTTGAGGCCGTTGGGCCGGCCCGGGCTGCTGCAATATGGCGGAGGCGGAAGGGGAGAGCCTGGAGTCCTGGCTGAGTGAGTAGCCGCGGCCGCTTCTGTCTGCCCTCGAGCCCCCTCTCCGCCGCCCCGCGCCGCCCCACCCCACCCCACCCCACCCCACCCCGCCCCGCTCCGCTCCCAGAGACCCGCGGCGGCGTCGCCTGGCAGCCCGTGCCTGGGCTCGCCCTGGCAGCGAGCATTCCGCGATCACGCCCCTTCCCCAGCAGGGCGCCCGGGCCCCCGCCCCGCGCCTCCTCCCACTTCTGCGCGCGGCGGCGTGAGCTCGGGTCCGCTCCGGGCCCCGCGGGCTCTGGGGAAGCGGCAGCCAGGTGCTTCCGCCTGGCATGGCATCGGCGATTTGGGGAGATTGTGGTGGGGCCGCGCGCCGCCGTGACTCCGGGACCCCTGGCCTCAGCATACACACACAGCTTCAGAATTGCGACCATGTATTTAAGAAGTGGCCGCCTCGCGCAGGCAAAATGTTTGAAGTGAGAAGAATCCAAAAAGGGATAAAGAGCAGCTCTGCCCTTTTCCTGCAGTGCCCAAACCTTGGTGATGTCTGTGTTGGGGACACACACACTTGAACATCTTAACGAGTCATTCATAGGTAACATATTCTGAGCAAAGCAGAGGAGCACAGCCTAGTGCTGTAGTTACAGCGGCCTATTGCTCTAATTGTTAATTCATATTGCTTATTAAGGAAATACGGGTTACCCTTGTTAGCACATAGTATTCTGCTGAAAGGTTAATAAGTTAACTTTCCTGTGGGCTTAGAAGAGGCCCCTGGAGGCCTCTTTAAGTGAAGGCAGAAATTGGACAGAGTGATAAGACAGGATGCCTAGAGACTGCCTTGTGCAAGATCTGTTATTTACTAGAGCCTCCAGGCTTTTGGAGGTAATGACTGTTTCCTCCAATGTCCTGACCTTTTTTAATAAGAAACCCCCTTCAGGTGGTTGAACCTAGGTTACCTTTGCAAAATCTGCAGTTGCAGGCAGGTCACAAAGTCCTCTGTGTATAGGGAATTGTTCTCCAGGGAGCTCAGAGTACTCCAAAGACATTCATTTAATTCCTTTATCAAGTATCCTAGCGAAGCAGGTACTACTGTCACAATTTCACAAAAAGAGGACACACTGACTAATCACACCACTTACCCAGAGCCATCCAACCAGATATAACTACGCTAGAATCAATTTGATTCATAGATATTAATGGGGACATTGGAGTAATTTGACCTAAGCTGAGTTTAATCGGCTAAGTTTAGAGTTATATTTTGAAATAGGAGAGGGACAGACCTGTTTTTGAGGGAGAGTGGAAATGGTGAGTGGGGCAATGGGGTGGTATCTCTGTAGATAATAGAGCTGAGACTGGCCTTTGATCTTTCCCATTGGTTAGAGTGACATTAGGGGCGGTGTTAAGATTCTTTCCATTCTTTTTTTTTTTTTTTTTAAGGTTCCATTCTTCTCCCTTGTTCACCTTCACAGTTCTTATGACTTATTGGTGTGAACTTATCAGTTGAATGAACCAGTGTTTGAGGTTTAGCATTGTGTTAGTCTAGGTCCTTGTCGTCACTCCATGGTTTGCCAGAATTATTATAGAAGCCTTTGCTGGGCCCGGTTCCTCAAGTGTCTCCCCACCTCCCTTCCGTCCACTTCTGTGTAATCAGGTCGTTCCACTGCTGCGCACCTACTGCCGCCTCTTTGTGGCTTCCCGAGAGTCTCCTTGCTGGGCTGGGTCAGGTGTTCTTGTCCCCCCGGCACACCCTAATCTCCTTCCCTTTGCTCAACTAAATGCTTTAAGACCCATCCCAGATTCTCCTTGCCCACAGACTGTCTCTTGATGACTTCAGCCTTCTCATCTCAATCAGTCCATAACAAATACCTACTCATCATGGAACAGTACACCAAAACAAATTATGTAATATATGGTGATTAACATAACAATAAAAAATTAAAAAAAAACAAATACCTACTCTATGAGGTATTATGAAAATTAAGTTCCAGCTGTCTTTGCCTTCAGTTTGATAAAGATGATGCTGGGGTGGATAAAGCATTCGTAAAAAGATACACATACAGGGCGAGAGCTGTAAGTACTCAAATGCAGACAGTTTCTTTAGGAAATTGGGGGTAAGCGGAATGGAAAGATGATTCTCTCAGGAGGTGGCAATCAAGCCAGGCCTTGAATGCCCAGAAGACTGGGGAAAATTGGCTAAGAAAACACTAGACAGGGGCGGCTGGGTGGCTCAGTTGGTTATGCGTCTGCCTTCGGCTCAGGTCGTGATCCCAGGGTCCTGGGATCGAGCCCCGCATCGGGCTCCCTGCTCGGCGGGAAGCCTGCTTCTCCCTCTCCCACTCCTCCTGCTTGTGTTCCCTCTCTCGCTGTGTCTCTGTCAAATAAATAAATAAAATCTTACAAGAAAAAGAACACACTAGACAGTGATGTAAATAGAGCAAACCATGTTTGGGGCATACGGGAACAGGTGCTTGTCTGGTTCAGGCAGGGAGCTCCTGTAGGAGTGTGGTAGGAGAGAAAGCTGGGAAGTTAAAACTAAACTCTGGAAAAGCTTGAATTCCAGCCCAGGAAGTTTAAATTTCAACAGTTATCAGGTCCCCGTTCTTACCGTAGCTGTGAAGTCAGTGTTTTAGGAGGATCGGTATAGGGGTTTCATATAGGATGGCAAGAAGCAGAAGTTCTGGAAGCAGGTGAAGAAGGAAGGAGGTGGGGTGGGGGCAGGGGTAAGAAAGGGAGAGATTTAACAAGACATTGAGAAGGAGGGGGCCCTGGGTTTGCTGGAAGTGGGCGAGAAGGAAGGGGCCCTGGGTTTG
>NW_027397130.1:6067389-6220573 GCF_003265705.2 Callorhinus ursinus
TGAGAAGGAAGGGGCCCTGGGTTTGCTGGAAGTGGGTGAGAAGGAAGAGACCCTGGGTTGCTGGAAGTGGGTGAGAAGGAAGGAGTCAGCAATGGGGGTTCAAACCCGGACGCCTGGGCGTGGGGGCAGAGTGAGCTTTTGAATGATGGCACCATTTATAGAAATGGGGAAGTCAGGAAAAGAAGTAATGAGTTTGTTTTTAAACTCATTTATATATCAAATTATATAATTACACTCGAAGTTTTTGCTCTGCTTATTTCGTACAAGTTGCATCAGAAGAACATAAGCTCCCCAAGGGTAGGCTCTGAGTCTTGGACTCTATGTGGTCCCGCTATGGCCTAGCATGCTGTGTGCTTCGTTTTTCGTTATATTATTGATTGAATAGTATCGTACAGTATAGTTCACCTGTGTACTTAATTTTCTGTGGGTGCTTAACAAAGACTTGGTGATAAAGTCTCTCTTAATTCAGGACCCTAGCACCGAAGGCTGACTCTTGATTTCTTTTTTTTTTTTTTTAAGATTTTATTTATTTATTTCACAGAGAGAGACACAGCGAGAGAGGGAACACAAGCAGGGAGAGTGGGAGAGGGAGAAGCAGGCTTCCCGTGGAGCAGAGAGCCCGATGTGGGGCTCGATCCCAGAACTCTGGGATCGTGACCTGAGCCGAAGGCAGACGCTTTACGACTGAGCCACCCAGGCGCCCCTTGATTTCTTGTCCATCCCCCCTATGTTCTTGCCTCTGCTCATCTCTAAGTCATGTGATACATAGAATCTGTCGTCTGTGAAATGTCTGAGCCGTGTTGGGATTGGGTAGCCAGTGCTGCCCCTACTGGAAGCATCCCTACTTGACCTTTTGAGGTCCCACCATAGTCAAGACTAATGATGGAACTAAGCTGAAAATGAGAGGAGGGAATCTAGAGGCACAGACACATAAGAGGATGAGGCTTTCAGGAGAGACCTGAAAATAGAAACCTTGAGTCAGAGTAGAGCCCAGAGCCAGATCTAGAAGGTGGGGCTTACAGGGGAGGCTATGGGTATCACCTCTGTGCCAGGTAATGGAGCATGTTGAGTGGGTGGGAGGTTGTGTGCATCTGCAGGAGGGAGGCAGTGGGCAAATGGAGAGATGGAGTTACCCGGAATTATCCCCAGAACTTTCCTCCTGTTCCTGAGGGTGCTTGTGGACTGGAGAGCTGGAGGAGATGCTCAGAGCAGGGACTGGCCATTGCTGAAACCAGGCTTTTTGTGCCCATGGGTAGGCAGAGAGCTCCCTGCAGATTTGCAGTAGGAAGGTCTATCAAGATGGGACTCTAGAGAAGTTGAGCACAAGTGAGAAGGAACTGGGCATATTCCTGGGAGAAGTGCTATCGGAGTTAGGAGAGGCCTGGGGAGAGCACTTTCAGTGATTGCCCATTGCCTGTGTGCATGTGGGGGCAGGCGCATCCATGCTGTACGCCGAACCTTGCTTTTCCGGTTGCGTGCCGGACAGGGGAGCGTGTTACTCCTATACCACGAGGCATGTGACTTTCTCAAAATAATAATAGCAGCAATGGGAGCGGTATGGCCCCTCGGACCATCCCATTTTTTGTATCCTTCGGCCTCTTGACGTCATGTGAGAACTTTTAAGCATCTCAAATGATAGAGATTAGTAACAAGGGCGCGCTGACACCTGAGAAGATATCAGACAACTGATGGGAGAAACACGGGGCTTCTGGAAGGTGACAGCTTGTAGGTCACTGTGGCAATAAATAGCCACTCTTGATAGAACTAATCTTGCTTCCCTTCTAGCTTGACATTTTAAAGGGCCTGCTAATTCTCTTTTCAAGATTGAGGACGGACATTTTCCTTTTCTCCAAATATGAACCTAAACCGTCAGAATCTTCTTGCAGTCGGAGCAGAAATACTGCAGGCCTTCCCTCTGCCTCAGGGTGGCGTCTGCTGACTTCTTGTGCCTCAGAGCCCCGTGGGGGTGGGGAGGATGCTGGGAGCCCTTGTTAGGATTTGTTCATGGAGCTAGTGATTTTTAATGTTAGGAAAAAGGAAGTTAAGAAAACAGTCACGAGAAATGAGAATTCAGGAACTTCTACAACACCCCTTGTGTGGAGGGGCTTTTTCAGGGTTCTGTTGCTCTGCTTTTGGCGCTGGGGGAGGTCTGCAGGAGCATGGGTATTTAAAAAGGATATACGCCTTCAGCCTACCATTTGTCTTCTGAACCTGAAGCCCTAAATTTAGCAAACAGCTTGAGAGTGCTTTCTGGAAGAGGCAGACTCCCAAGATGTGAATCAGATAATGGGAACACGTTTAACCACCCTCAGCGGGAGCCGTCCTCTTCAGCACAGGCTCTGGGAATAACGGGAAAGAGGGCCCACACCAAATATTAGGAGCCTTGACATTTAGCACCTGGATTTTAATCCCTCAGTGATCCTCTGAGAACTCTCCAACACTTGCCTTTGTCCTTAATCATAGGAGACCGTTTAAACTTGAGGGTGCCTAATGCTTAATTCAGATTCTGTTTCTGCAATCCCATGGACAGATAGCACAATGATTAGTGCTTAATAGGGGCACAGTAAATATTAGCTTAACTTAAAATGTGCAATTTAAAAAACATTGAAAGCAGGGGTGCCTAGGTGGCTCAGTCGGTTAAGCGACCTACTCTCGTTTATGGCTCAGGTCGTGGTCTCGGGGTTTTGGAATTGAGCCCTGCATTGGGCTCCACACTGGGCGTGGGGCCTGCTTGGGGTTCTCTCCCTCCGTCTCCCCCTCCTGCCCCTCCCCTCTCCTTCCCCCCTTCTCGTTCTTGCTAAGAAAATAAATAACATTTAAAGCATTAAGAAAAGTTAGGTCTTGAAAAGGTTTTTGAAGGGTATGTAGGCAATACGTTTCTTTTTTATTGTTTTTTTTTTTTTGTATCCAAAATCTGTTTATTGGGAGGGCATCCCACTCATCTTGATTCAGGGTGCTTTTAGTGCTGCTTCCGCCTGAAGGAGCATCCTTCTGTAAGCCTGGCCTTCCCTCCTGTGGGCTGGCAGAGCACAGTGGAGCAGCCAACGCACAGAACTACCGTTTGCGCGTGGCTGAAGACGGTGGTGATCTTGTAGCATCCGGGGCACTTCACGTCCATGAAGTAGGAGTTGGGGCTCTGCACCAGGCGCTTCTTCTTGTGCTTCCTCTTCTCCTCCTCCGGGGACGGGTGCAGGAGATCCTTCGCGAGGGGCATGTTCTCGTGGGGAGGTCGTCACCGCCGGAAAGGGGCAATAAGTTTCTTAAGTATGTATTTTTTTTATCAAGTATCACCTGGCTTCATTTTCTCTAGGAGACCCTTCTTGATCATCCCTATTTGTTTAGTAGCTTATTTTTATATAACTAGAGTTATTTATAGTTATTGGTTATAGTAAACATTTTTATGGGTATCCTTGAAGATTTTTATTGTTTGTCTTTATAATTATTTGTCCCATTGACTGTGGTCTACTCTAAGCTTCACAAGGCTGAGAATTTGTTTTTCTTTCATTTGTGACTTTCAAAATACTAGACTGACCTGTTGAGGGTTCTCTATCAGAGAAGAAATTTGGAAACAAACTTAGCTTCACATCAGTGCCTAAAAATTATTGGAAAACCTTCCATTATGTCCTCCTTTCTCTTTATAACAATCGTCCTCCACTTTGCTCTGTCCCAAGATAAGGCCACCAATCCTTCCAACCGCCAGGAGGACTGGGAATACATAATTGGCTTCTGTGATCAGATCAACAAAGAGCTTGAAGGGTGAGTCTCAAAGCCACTGGGGGGAAGCGGGAGAGAGCTGAGCAGAGAAGTCCACACTGGCCAAGGAGGGCCAGCCACGTAGCCCCAGGGTCAGTGCCTGAACGCATGGTCTGCTTGTCCCCCAGGCCACAGATCGCTGTCCGATTGCTGGCCCATAAGATCCAGTCTCCGCAGGAATGGGAGGCGGTCCAGGCCCTGACGGTAGGTTGTTTTACTCTGACTGGCAAATTTTAATGAGGCCAGGCCTTTCCTCATGTGCCCACTGGGTTCTCTGAGGTTTTCAGGGCCCATGTCCTATGGCAGCTGAAAGTCCTTTGATACTAGAAATGTCCGGAATGTGTTCCATAAACTGCCCCACAAATGCGTGTGCCCTTGTGCAAGGCCCTGAGGCTGCAGAGAGGTGCAGAGTGCAGTCCCCGGCGGTCCGGTGGGAGAGGCCGAGTGGCTGAGCGAGGGAGCCGGAGGCCGGGGCCCTGAGCCCAGGGTGGAGCTCTGAGGCAGCTTCTTGAAGAGATGCTGACAGAGCTGTCTTGCTGGTTAAGAGTTGGCCAACTAAAGAAAAGTGTGGCTAGTATAATTTGTTCTGTAGCTGAAAGTAATCCTAGTTCCTATTCAAGGCATCACACCGACCGGCGGATCTTAGTGTTTATTCACACTGAGAGGATTCAGAGCGCAGACGCATCCAGAGGACTCCTAGGGTTCTCCCCTGACTTCATCCGGGTCATGGGAAGGGCGCTCAGGTGGGCCACATGCATGCCTCTGTCGTGTGCAGTGCAGAGCGAAGGCCTTAAAACAGTGGTTCTCAGCCGGGGGGTGGTTTTGCTCCCCAGGGGACATTTGGCAGTGTCTAGAGACACTTTCGTGTGTCATGTCGTGGGGCTCTACTGGCATCTAGCGGGTAGAGGCCAGGGATGTTGCTAGACATCTTCTAATGCACAGGACAGGCTTCCACAACAAGGAATGAGTGGCCCGGGATGTCAGTAGGGCACGGTTGAAAAACCCAGCTTGACAGAGTCGGAAGCCAAGGAAGGGAACACGGGGGTGGAGCGCTCCTCCACGTAAACCCCAGGCACCAGGGTCATGGGCAGCACAGAAAACTTAAGGCAGTTTTGTGTGCCCCAGAAGGAGCAGGAGGGAGGGAAAAGATCCTGTCATCAAAAATGAAAACCGTTTAAACATCATCTCCCATCTCCCCACAATGTGGATCGGCTGGTAGAAAGAGCCCCAGACCCCAAGTCAGAGAAACTTTGTACTTCTGAGGGCAGGGTGTTGCAGGCAGGCACCTTCTAGGACAGACACGCACTGTCTTGGTATCTGGGTCTCAGTGTTTCTTATTTTGGTTCCTGCTCAGCTTCCCCGGGAGAGGTTTGCAGTTCAAGGGACAGGAGGTGTCAGTAATCCTGTGGCCCCGACGTTGCCAGGGGCCGCGCACACCGCTTCCTTCGCAGTTCCTTCCTTGGGTGAATCGTCACCGTGACCTGTGTGCGGGCTCCTGGCTGAGCGCCGGCCCCGGCCCAGACCACCCACACTGAGCGCCCCCCTTCATGTGGCTGCAGGTGCTGGAGGCGTGCATGAAGAACTGTGGGAGGAGATTTCATAATGAAGTGGGAAAGTTCCGGTTTTTGAATGAATTAATCAAAGTCGTCTCTCCGAAGGTCAGTCGGGCAGCCTCCTCATTCTAGGAACCCCTTTGTGTCCCTCCCCCGCTCCCGTGTTACTGGCTTCACGGTGCAACCACCGCCTCCACGGAGCTGTCTTTGGAGAGCTGTCTGTCCTGTTCTTAGGGACTGGGCCCTGAGGGCAGCAGGGGGGCCAGAGGCCACAGGGACGGGCAGCCCTCTGACGGACTCCTGGCTCGAATGTGAGAGGTGATGCGGCAGCAGGTGTGCGCAGGCGGTGGGGGTGGGCCTCGTGCCGACAGCGGTCACTTAGGTCTATCTTCCATGGATCTAAGGAGTTAGGCTCAGCTGCTCAGCTTCTGTGGCACGCTGGTGTGGCTTTTAAGCTCTGGGTGCCACTTAAAGCCCAGGGAGCCATTTTTCATACCTAAGACATTGTCATTCATTCCTTTGAGATAAAATGCCGTTTTTTCTGGGAGATGGCGTGCGGACTCCCTGCCCGACCACGGACTGTACCCCTGAGAGAGCTTTGCCACGGGTGGTTTCCTCCCGTCCCGGCGCCGTGTCCCACACGCCTAGCACCTGCTGGTTTGGGGTAGGCCAGAAGACTGGAGCTAACTAGCAACTTTGCACTGCTGTGGAGAGAACATTCCCACGCTCTCTGCCCCCAGACAGCAGTTATGAGGTTTTCCCATTTCCTTTTGCCTCTTAGTATCTGGGGGACAGGGTGTCTGAGAAAGTGAAGACCAAGGTTATCGAGCTGCTCTACAGCTGGACATTGGCCCTGCCAGAAGAAACCAAGATCAAGGATGCTTACCACATGTTGAAGAGACAGGGTATGTGCTGACCTTCCCTCCTCAAATCAGCCCCAAAGGCTGGCTAAGGCCCGGAAGAATGAGGGGGTGTGTGCCGTCCCTTCCTTCCTCCTGAGGATGAGAAGGGCTCAGCTGCGGTTTGATGGGCTGACCCCTTGCAGGCCCTCATCCCGGGGCTGGGCCCCGCCCTGCTGTGTGAGAAAGGGCATCGAGGTGACCCCAGCGTGAGCCAACGCTCTGCCCCCTTGTGTTCCCTGTCAGGCATCGTGCAGTCTGACCCACTGATCCCTGTGGACAAGACACTGATCCCCTCTCCGCCACCTCGTCCCAAGAACCCTGTTTTTGATGATGAGGAGAAATCTAAGGTAAAGCACACCCCAGCCGATGGCGTCCTCAGATGAGGTGGTGGCTCGCTCAGTGCTGCAGGTGCTCCGGGTCCTCTGTGGTCTCCCCAGGTTGGGTGCTACCTTTCCCTTTCCCTTTGGTACCTCCTCTTCCAGCTTTTAGCCAAGTTGTTGAAAAGCAAAAACCCGGATGACCTGCAAGAGGCCAACAAGCTCATCAAGTCCATGGTGAAGGAAGTAAGTGGGCCCAGGGCCTGGGGGCAGAGGAACCCGTGACCACAGAGCCAGAATCCCTTCCCCTGGTGTGAGGCCAGAGAGCGGGAGGCACCCTGGAGCTTCCGGGGGCGGGGAGAGCGGATTAGAGGAGCAAGCATGGACGGGGCCAGCTGAGGCGTGGGGGCAGGCCATTATTTTAAAAGAAAAACTAGATTGGGACTCTTGAGGCCTTACGGTTCCCAAGGACCACACATTAAAAGGAGCTTCCACCGGGACTAGTGTCTGCTCATGTTCTCTGGTGCGATCCTTGCTGTGGGGAGTTCGGGGGCAGTGGGATGAGTCTAGTTAAGCTTTTTCTCCTTGATCGTCTTTGATCTAGGATGAGGCGCGGATCCAGAAGGTGACCAAGCGTCTGCACACTCTAGAGGAGGTTAATAACAACGTAAAGCTGCTCAATGAGATGCTGCTTCATTACAGCAAAGAGGATTCTTCGGAGGCAGATAAAGAGCTCATGAAGGTAGGCGCGTTCCCCAGGAGAGCTGGGCTCCAGGAGAGCGAGGCAGCCTTTGCTCAGTACCTGTCCTGAGAGCCAACGCGCCACACATCTGCTGCTCCTTATTAGCATGGTGACCAGGTCTGGGGGTGGCACCCCCACTTTACCCACACTACGGCTCACCCACCCCGGATGGAGGAGCTGTGTGTACACCCGAGTCTGGGGGACCCTGCAGACCCTCCCTCGGGTTTCACTTCTCTCTGCCCCACCTTCCGCCTCAGGAACATTTGGGCAGAGACCCGCCATGTGCCCCTGACGCTGCACCTCAGTCCTGGATCACGTGGACACTGAGAGATCTGAGGCGTGTGCTGGCCTCGGGGACAGGAAGAGACCTACTTCCCCTCGTCCCAAGCTGACGTCCTAGGTGACGCAGCACGGTGCAAGCGGCAGCAGGCAGAGGCGTGCTCGGAGCCCCGTTCCGCCAGTGGCTGTGGCACTAGGGGAGCCCCTGACTTTCTGGACATGGACACTGAATTAGATCATTGCCAGGGGACCTCGGAGCTCTCACTTTTAGGTCTGGGACTCTTTCAGGAGCTGTTTGATCGGTGTGAGAATAAGAGGCGGACATTATTCAAACTAGCCAGTGAGACAGAGGACAATGACAATAGTTTGGGTGAGTCAAAGAGTAGTTGACAAGGATGACCCAGGAATTTGGATTTGGCCAGGGGGGTGGGGGGAGTGTCATGGCCAGGAGTGAGAAGTACCTCTTTCGGCTGTAGGGGACATCCTCCAGGCCAGTGACAACCTCTCCCGGGTCATCAACTCTTACAAAACAATTGTTGAAGGACAGGTCATCAACGGTGAAGTAGCCACATCAGCCATGCCAGACGCTGAAGGTAAAGTGTTCTAGTTCCCCATTTTGGACCCATCCAGACCAGCCCCAGGCCCCACCACCCAGCCACGAGTGCTTGACCTGCATGTCATCCCACGGGGCCCGAGGGGATTCTAAGCCCTTCCAAGTGCTCCTCCAGCTTCCCAGGAACCAGGAGCTATGGATAGGCTTTTCTTTGCTTGCTTTTCTTCAGTGTTAGGCTGGAGGCTGTACTCAGGGTTCTGCTTCCTGCTGTGCAGCCACTAGAGTGGCCCCTAATCGTTCGTGTCCCCTTCCGTTCGCCCATCCAGGAAGCCTCTCTAGGAACCAAGGCACTCTCATCGACCTTGCTGAGTTGGCCACACCAAGCAGCTCATCCTCAGTGTTGGCCGCAGCGCCCGTGCCACTGTCCTCTGGCATCCCTATTCTCCCCCCACCCCCCCAGACCTCAGGACCTGGACGCAGCCGCTCATCCAGCCAGGTTGAGGCCCCCCCGGGACCCAGCAGCACAGGCAACGCCCTCTGCCTGCTGGACGAGGAGCTGCTCTGCTTGGGTGCGTCCTGGAGGGAGGCGGTGAAGGGCTTCTCCTGGTAGGGCCGGCAAAGCAGACGGGCGCGTGGAATGGGGAAGAGGGCCCTGGGGTGCCCCATGTACTTAGCAGGTATAAGGGACTTCAGGTATAAGGAGAGTCAAGTTCAGTGCCCTCAGGCCCCCAGGGCAGTGTGCACACAAGCTCCAGAATGGACATGGTGGACTGAGTGTCTTGTTCTGCCCCCTCTCCCTTTGGAGGCTGCCTGAAAAAATACCTTGTCTCCACCTGTCACCCTTTCGTCAGCAACTTTCGTCATGTGACCCCTCTAGGGTCAGTGGGGCTGCCCAAGGCCAGAGCCCCTTCTCGTCACCATGGTCTGCTCTGTTTTCAGGCCTCGCCGACCCAGCCCCCACTGCTCCTCCCAGAGAGCCAGCTGCAAACAGCCAGTGGCCCCTGTTCCAGGTAGGGGCTTCGCTAAAATGCTCAGCCGGTTTCACGGGCTTCCTCGTTCCCAGCTCGTTCTCTGCTGCAGTTGGCTGTGGTCTTGGCTGTCCTGACTCGCCCTGGCACTGCCCCAGGTGCGCTCGACAGCACGGATCCCACCCAGCGGCAGGCCCGGGGCAGAGAGCTGCTAGTCCAGTGGGGTCCTAGGAGGACCCCCAGGCAGGGGGGCCGGAGCCGGAGACCTGAAACCTCCCGAATGCAACAGCTCCTTCCTGCCCTTTGCTCACTCACACTTTCCCCTCCTGACAGAACGAGCAGTCGGACCTGGACTTCTACAGCCCCAAGCCTGGGAGTGCTGCCTGCAGCCCGTCAGACGGACCTCTTCTCCCACCCTCAGCACCCTCTGCAGGCAGCTCCCAGGCCCCGCCGCCTTCTCCCTTCCCAGCTCCTGTGGTTCCAGCCAGTGTGCCTGCACCCAAAGCAGGCTCCTTCTTGTTCCCGACTGGACTGGCCCCAGCCCCATCCCCAAAGACTGAGTCCACAGCCCTTGGGTACCATGGCTCGGCTTTGGGCGATAGCACCCTACCGCAGCTGGATGCCCTCGATCATCTTCTTGAAGAGACCAGAGTGTAATGAGGGGGAAATGTGAGGGTGGGGAGGGTTGGGCCTGGGCTTGGCAGATCCGGAGGGCCTGGGGTGTTCCTTTTTTGGTCTGCTGATGTTAGACTCTGGAAACTGGGGTGGGGGTGGTAGTAGGAACCAGCTGTGCCCATGGAGAACATGTGAGGGGGGTTGGCCCAGCAGCATCCCCTGATCTCTGACTTACCTTGTCCTCCTTCCTGCCTCTCAGGACCTCAGGCCTCATGAAACCCGTCTCTTCCATCTTCTTCCCTGGGGCCACCACGTCCCCTCTGATCCCCACCAGCACCACTGCTAGGCCTCTCCTCCCCTTCTCCCCAGGGCCTGGCAGCCCTCTCTTCCAGCCGCCTGCCTTCCAGTCCCAGGGCAGCCCCTTGAAGGGGCCAGAGCTCTCCCTGGCCAGTGTCCACGTCCCCCTGGAATCTATCAAGCCTAGTAGGTGTGGGAAGCGTGGGGTGGGAGGGCGAGGCGGGGCCCGCCGCTTGCAGTTACAGGAGGAGGGAGAGGGGTGGGCGTGGGCCCGGGCTGTCCTTGCCCAGGTCCCTAGAGCCAAGACGTGACTGGCTTTCCTGCTGCCTCGGCCACTGCTAGTTGCCACTCTGCGGTCACGGGTGGTTCTGACAGATTCTTCCGCAGATTCTTTCGGGGAGCCTGCCGGCCACAGGGTCACCCCGCCCTCCCCTCCGGGCTCTGTGGGGTCCCTCCTTTCACACCCGCCTGGCCTCTTCCCGCAGGCGGCGCCCTCCCTGTGACGGCCTATGATAAAAACGGCTTCCGCATCCTCTTCCACTTTGCCAAGGAGTGTCCGCCTGGCCGGCCTGACGTGCTGGTGGTGGTGGTGTCCATGCTGAATACGGCTCCCTTGCCTATCAAGAGCATCGTGCTGCAGGCCGCAGTGCCAAAGGTACCCCTGGCTTCCCGAGGTCTCCGGAGGCAGAGGTTACCTTCTCCTGCACCCCACTGTGTTGAGGGACCCCGAGGCCAGCAGGCAGCAGCATGTGTCCGTCGTGATTCTCGTGGGGGCTTCCACTCGGGCACCTGCCATCTCTCTTCAAAGGAGCTTCTCTTTCTCCTCAGTCGATGAAGGTGAAGTTACAGCCACCGTCTGGGACAGAGCTGTCTCCATTTAGCCCCATCCAGCCACCCGCAGCCATCACCCAGGTCATGCTGCTGGCCAACCCGCTGAAGGTGAGCTAGCACCGGGCTCTGAACTGAGGCCCCGGCTGCCCCCGATCAGGCCCCTTGGCCTCCCCGCCGGAGGTGCCGTGATACCGCAGCACTTGCAGTGTCCCTTCCCTGCTGGGGTTGAGTGGCTGAATGTGGACGGGGTGGTAGGAGTGGTACAGAGAGGGCCTCAAGGCCACATCTTAACATGCTGCCCCCTCCGTCACAGGAGAAGGCGAGGCTTCGGTATAGGCTGACCTTTGCCCTGGGAGAGCAGCTGAGCACAGAGGTGGGCGAGGTGGACCAGTTCCCTCCCGTGGAGCAGTGGGGTAACTTATGACCCCAGAGGACTCCGTGTCACCACACTGAAGCCCAGGCAGGCTGCCACGAGACAGGAGGGCTCCCTGGTCCAGTCATCCTCCACGTCCTGACTGCAGTGCTTGGAGCTTGGATATGGAACAGGGGCTGTGGGCATCACTGCTGGGAGCCGAGCTCTGCTGTGATGCTCTCGCCCTTGGCCCCCTAAAAGGACCTGATTTTTGTCTACCTGTGTGACTTGAACTGGCCATGTACTGTCAGGGGTGTGGAGGGGCCCCACACTCTGCACTATGGCCCTGAGAACATGGACCCAAGGCGGGAGCAGGCATTTCCCCTCATGCTGGCATCCTGATGCTATGGGGGGGGGGGGGGGGCGGTCTCTAAAGAGACTTGGGACTCTCCCTCAAGGACCACATCCTCACACCCCTGGAGGCCTCAGTGCCCCCATCACTACTCTGTGCTTCCCCTGCTGGCAGGCTCCTGCTCCCACCTCCAGGGAGGTAGGCAAAAGCCCAGTGCTCCTGAATGGCCCTGGGCACTGAGTAAGTTGGCGTACTGCCGAATCTCCCAACTCTGCCTTCCGTGGGCAGCAGCATCCTGGAATGGCCACTGGGTGATGAGTTATGTGCTTGTCTCTGGTGGTGGCAGGCTGTGTCCTATGGACATCTCAGCAGGATGGGGAACTAGCCTGTTAGAAACAGAACTTGGCCTTGTGGCAGTCAAAACTAGGGATACAAAAGAAAATGGAAGAGAACCATTATTTCCCCTTCTCTGGAAGCAGGTACTCATAGCTTTCTGGGGAAAGTGTGCCTCCTGCCTTGGGAACAGGCCATCCTACTCACTACCTCTTGCTTGGCATGAAATAAACTGCTCTTCTGCCCTTCGAGTCTCTGAAGGGGAGAACAACTCCCATCACCCTCTGCGTCCTCCTGCTTGGGCCTCCCCCTCTTCCACCAGATGGCCTGTGGTGTGGCATATGTTTGGGAACTGGAGGCCTCAGGGTCAGGCAGATTGCACTAGACTTCTATCCTTACCTGCTGCCCGGGAACCTTGACTATCCCCAGCTGCTGAGGGGCATGGCCAGTGAGATACGGGGTCTGGAGGTGGTGAGATTAGGGGCCATGCCTGAATCGAGTCACCAGACCCTATTGCTTTGACTGCTCAGCTCCAAAAACCTTGTCGCGGTTGCTCCATCTACCGGGTACAACTGGGCCAGGGACCGTAGGCCTCACAGGGCACCAGGCAAGTGAGACTCACCAGCTGAGGAAAGAGCACACAGCTCACCTCAGCTGGATGGCACTGAGCCATCTCTGGGGAAGGTGGCAGAGGCCACACTCCCTAATCCCTCTCTGCACTTTGCCAGGTTTCCTTACTCTAGCCCTTTCCCCTCCATCTCGAGCAAGCAGGTTTCACTGCTTCATCAGGACAGGTCAAAAGTGACTCAGTTTCACTACTTAGGAAAGAAATCCAAGAGCTTTCCAGAGACTGGCTGCTTGCAGCCCTGGGAAGGTTTGTGGGATTACTCTATGGAAATACACCTTTATAATAAGCTTTAGACATTAAAATTATCTGAGTGTTACTACTGAGGTCACTGCTTTGTGACAAATGGCTGTATACAGTATACGAACTCTGCTGCCCTTGTTTTGCTGCATGTTAAATAAAATCATTTCTGCCCTACTTGGAATCCTAATACAGACACCATCCACCCCACTATGGACAAAGTGCCACTTATGAATTCCAAATGTAGACAGATATCTTGGCATCACCTGAGGTTTTTGTTGATGAAAGTACAGGTTCCTGGACCTTTTCCTTTTCTAAAGGAAAAAACAGATGAATGTTCCAGTTGACTCTAAAGGCTAGATTTCAAAAGCATACATAAACCACAGACTGCTCTTGTTTGCGTTTCTAATAGGAAGGAGGGCACTGCCCCTCACCATCCTAACTTCTAGGAGTGGCTTTTTCTCTTGGGAGATAGGGAAATCAGTCCCATCCAAGGAAAACATAACAAGCACTTTCTCCATTTCTACTACCTCAAGTTCACAGGACAGGCAGGGAAAACTCTCTACCTGGACTCTAAGAACTTGCCTTCTATTAAGGGGGGAAAAATTTATTCTTTCAGAAATGTATATACATTGCCATACAAAGGTGCCACGATGAAGCAGCTCTCGGCTGGTCTCAGGAGCCTTCCAATGAGCCTTCTTTTATAATGGCCCGGCCAAGATTTCGTGCAAGAGCAAGTCTCAGCATTTCCAACTTGGTGTTCTCGACATCCTCCTAAAAGCAAAGAGAGCCAGCATGACGTACAGCTGGAAGTGTTCCTTCTTTAAAGCTCTGCAAGGCTCTATGACCCACAGGCTGACCGAGGGCATTTAACATTTAGTAGTAGCTTCCAGCAAGTTGATACAAGAACCGCATGCAAAAGCCCACTGCAACCAAGTGCCAGAAAAGTAGAGATCAGAACACCTAGAACCGCCCAGCTTTGCCCTAAAAGAAGTTGGGTGTGTCAATTACAGGTTAAGAAGTAACTCAAGAAGCCCAAGTTTGTAAGGGGCCAGTGTTTCTGGAGGGAAGCAGGGGAGTCCAAGATAGAAGAAGCCTTTTCTCATCGCCATTATGGAATCAACAATCTGAAAGCTAAAATAACCTGGAGTCGCTGAACACCAGGCTCTCTCCACACTGGCCTCCTTGAGGCGAAGTCCTCTAGACATCTCATCAGCTCATACGTTTGCTCTGCTGAAAAAACCACCTAGGAGAGAGAAGAGAGGCTGCTTTGCTTAGCTGCTCCCCAGCCAAGGGCTGCACTGGTTGGGGCATGCACCCAGGTTCAGAGATGGCCTTCCATGTGTGCCCTCTGGAGGAGTGGGCTCTGTATATGCAACCCCGGGAGGACGGAGAGCCCCTATGCTCATTCCCAGCCCGTCTCGTCAGGGCCCTAGGCTGAATACTGTCAGCAGACAGCTGCCTCCTTTCAAATTAAATCGCTTTTCTTGTGTAGATACTGAGTTTCCAGAGTGGGCATTACAGGGGAATCCACACATCCGTGCAGGGCCCTAACTGGGGAGAGGACTATGGATGTGCACCTCCACCAGCTACGGAATGAAGCACAGTCAGGGGCTACAGCACAGAGAAGAAAATCATTCTGAATCCAAACCGTACCTCTTTCTCTTCCAAAAGGGGCAGGGCGTCTATTAGTAGTATTACCCAGAAAGACCGTGGGGCAATCTGGGAAGTCATCAGTGACAGGAGAAGAGAAGCTGCATCAGTAAGACGCTTCTCCCCATAAAATCGGTGGAACTCGCGGTATTTTCCTATTGAGAAACAGAGCACTAGGTCACCTCTGGCCCAAAACAAGACAAGAGAGACCCCAGACCAGCCACTCCAAAGCAGGGAGATTCTTCCAGAACTGTCTCCAAACTCAGGGACCAATGAGACCAACAGGATTGAAAAAAAACACATTTTGAAGGGGCTCCAAAGAGCCAAACCTGGGAGAATGTAACCATCAAACCAAACAAGAGACCTGGACTGTAACAGATTGAAGAACCCATAAGTCTCAATCTGATCATGAGGAAATAGGAGATAAACCCAAACTGAGGACATTCTGTAAGAGAGCAAAACAGACTCTTAAAAAATGTCAAGGTGAGGGGCGCCTGGGTGGCTCGGTCAGTTACACATCTGCCGGTCAGTTACACATCTGCCTTCGGCTCAGGTCATGGTCCCAGGGTCCTGAGATCAAGCCCCACATCGGGCTCTCTGCTCAGCGGGAAGCCTGCTTCTCCCTTTCCCGCTCCCCCTGCTTGTGCGCGCGCTCTGTCAAATAAAATCTTAAAAAAGTGTCAAGGTGCACAAGCACCAAGAGAGGCAGAGGCACTAAAGAGACAAGAAAACTGAATTTGTGAATGTGGACACGATAAAAGACACCACTGGGAAGCTGATGTAACCAGAACATGGACTGCAGATCTGATGAGAGCAGTACATTCGGAGGCTGGGTCTCTAAGATGATCTTCTTGTTCTTAGGAAACACATGCTCAAGTATTTATGAAGAAAGGGGACCAAAGTCTCCAACTTTCAGATTTTTCCCCAAAACCCTGACAGAATAATAAACGAGGCAAAATAAAAATGGTAAATTTGGAGAAAGTGTACATGGGAGTTCCTTAGTCCTTATACTGCTTTTGCACCTTTCTCTTAAGTTTGAAATTACTGAGAATTGTTAGAAAATATGCTTTGCGGAGTCTCACACACATGGTTCTAGGAGTTTGGGCTCAACAGGAGGGAACACTGGAAAAGCCTAGATCAGTCCGTCCCATCTGCACAACCCACCACTATGCCAAAGGTCCGGGGCCGAGAGCCCAGAGACTCACCCAAGAAGGTCAGTCGATCACTGAGCATCATGGCTGGCCCCAGGTTGTCAATGAGATCCAGATCAGAAAAGGAGCCTCGCTCACAGTAATCCTTGAGGAACCTGCAAGGCCAGGCCCAGAGGTCTGAGCAAGGGTCCCAGGGCCCCTTCCTCAGCCTCCCAACTTCCTAGACAGTCCCCAGAAAGCCAGGAGTGGTTGAACCCACCTGTCTGACACCAGCGTGGCAAAAGCAGCATCTTTGGCTCGGATGCTCCAAGAGAGCGCAGAGCCCAGGCGATTGTTGCGGACAGCTTTCATAGCTAAGATCTTACAAATGCTGCGAACTTGGCAGGGAAAAAGAGAAAAGACAAACTTTTCACTCTTCCAATCAAGGCATTTCTGAACTCTGCCAGATAGGAGCAGGCTTCCCACCTCCTCTGAGCTTTCTGCAGCCTCTCCACAGGCTCCAAATACAACTTGGTTGGCAACACTGGGGACTTTGGGGTTTACAGATTGTCTCCTAGCTCTATTACACCAGGACCCACCCTGACAGGATTGGCTTTGTGACTAGGTTTGATTTCAGGGACGGCAAAAAGATTTTATTGGTCCCCACAGATCGGCTTCTTCATTATCTGTCCAGGTGCCAAAAAACATCCTTTGGGTCTTGAATTGCCCTATGCTTTCAGAGACAGTCATAAGCAAGCAACTGCCTCTGGAAAGAACTTAGGTTTTTATCACTCAACAGTGAAGGGAGAAGGGGCAAATATTACTGCTTTCTTTCTGTGCTCTTCCTGAGCTGCCCCTGGTCCTGCTTCCCCACTGAGCCAGCCTTAGCTAGCAATAGCAACCCACCTGGGAGAAGTAAATTCCAAGCTGACCCCAGTCCTGACCTTCTTAAATAGAAGAGAGGAAGTGGGTCAGGATCTTTTTAAAAGGCAGTGTGCTCCATTGCTTCTAAGTCCTGATGGATCCCTAGCTGTTTGTCCTTCCTCGATAATTTTCCTGTTTTGGCTTATCTCTTGGCACCCACTGCCGGCCTCTCTCCAGTCCAGCTGGCGCAGCATGGAGCAGAAACTATGCCAGGGGGAGGGCAGGCTCACCTTGCTCAGTCATCTGCCGCTGCTCACAAATCCGAAGCACCTTAAGGGCTTTCTGCTCAGTGCTCAGGGGGATCCGCTCAATGTGCAGCTCCAAAGAAACTCGGCCCAGCTCAGGGCAGTAGTCAAAGTAATCCACTCCCAGCTGCCACAGGCTGCAACCGTCCAAGGACAGACAGGAGAGCCTGGTGAGCCCATGTGCTGCCCTGCAGCCTGGGGACTGGTACCGAGATGGCTCCTCCCCTAGACCCCTGTAGCCTTCAGGGAACCAGACAAGCAAGAACATAATCCAAGATCCAGGGGTACTTGCATGCTGAAAAACACCGTGCTGCCACCTCACACTCTTGGGGCCTTCCTACCTGTGATGAGCAAACAGTCCCGAGGCATATTCCAACAGGAGGAACTCTCTCATGTTAGATCCGAAGCTGGAATAAAACATAACAGGAGACCAAAACCCCTGGCCTGCTCCATTCGGGGCCCTCCCGCAGCCCCACCCGACGGCTGGCATGGCTGCCACACACTTACTAGAGGTTGTGCGACTGGAGGAGCTTGCAGTGATCCAGCAGGTCTGTCAGATGGGCCACAAACCACCAGTTGCTTAGAGCAATGCTGTGGGTTCAAATGCCAGGGCAAGGAGGAGAGTCAGGGTGACAGTGTGGTCCATGTGAGCAGGGACTCTGCACATCCTTTGCATAAAAGGATGGGAGGGACAGTGACAAGTGAAAATCTGTCTGGAAGCACATAGTGAGAAGTTTCTCTGTGCTATGTGGGGACTGACAGTGGATACCCAGGATGCTCAACTCTCAAAGTGGCAGCCAATAATCTAAATCTCTGGAGAATGTCCCAGTGAAAATAAAATTCAGGGATCCAATCAGATGCAGAAAATGTGGATACAGAATAATGTATAAGAAAAAGAATAAAAAGAAACGGACTTACCAACACAAAGAACAAATTGGTGGTTGCCAGAGGGGAGGGAGGTGGGGGGATGGGATGAGAGTACTAAGTGAAGAGGTACAAACTTCCAGTTATAAAATGAGCAGATCATGGGGATGAAAAGTATAGCACAGGGAATATAGTCAATAATATAACTTTATGTGATAACACATGGTAACTGCACTGCTGGTGGTTAGTGTTTTGTAATGTACATAATTATCAAATGTTGGAAACCTGAAACTAACACATCAACACTATACAATTAAAAAAAGAAAAAGACTAAAAGACAGGTGGTTTCTGATGCTTGATGAAACATGGAATTCAGGGGCGCCTGGGTGGCTCAGTTAAGCGTCTGCCTTTGGCTCAGGTCACAATCCTGGGATCCTGGGATCAAGCCCCATGCAGGGCTCCCTGCTCTGCAGGGAGTCAGCTTCTCCCTCTCCCTCTGCCTGCCCCTCCCCCTGCTTGGGCTCTTTCTATGTCGAATGGATGAATAAAATCTTAAAAACAAAACAAAACATGCGACGCCTGGGTGGCTCAGTTGGTTAAGCAACTGCCTTTGGCTCAGGTCAGGATTTGGGATTGGGCCACGCATCGGGCTCCCTCTCCCTCTCCCTCTGCTGCTTCCCCTGCCTGTACTCTCTCTCTGTCAAATAAATAAAATCTTAAAAAACAAAAATCTTCTGGGGCCCTTGTTAAAAAAAAATGAAGTAGAGTTTCTAGGGCGCTTAGTGTCTAATGCCTTGGAAATCACTATTTTACATCATCAGTTGTATGTAAGCTCCCTAGCACCGTTTTGTACAAAGTATACCAATGCACTCCTTGTCAGTATGCATACATCATTTCCGGTTATATTATCCATTTGTTACTTGGCATAGGCCTGTTTGTATATAATGCTTGACTATTTTTTTAAAGATTTATTTATTTTAGAGAGAGAGCTAGAGCATGGGAATACAGAGTGGGGAGGGCAGGGCAGGAGGGAGAAAATCTCAAGCAGACTCCCTGCTGAGCACAGAGCCCAATGTGGGGCTTGATCTCACAACGCCGAAATCACAGCCTGAGCTGAAACCAAGAGTCAGACACCTAACTGACTGCGCCACCCAGGTGCCCCAATATTTGACTATTTTTTTAAATCTTGGGTAAGGGAAATTTTAATGATTGCTTTCTGTAACAAAATCAAGCACAAATAAAGTAGAAGCAGACTTGTCAAGGCAGGCAGTTTTGAGGTGTACTTGTGCATTAAGGTAAGAAATTCTGCTTTCGGGGCGCCTGGGTGGCTCAGTGGTTGGGCATCTGCCCTTGGCTCAGGTCATGATCCCAGGGTCCTGGGATCGAGCCACGCATCGGGCTCCCTGCTCAGCGGGAAGCCTGCTTCTCCCTCTGCCATTCCCCCTGCTTGTGTTCCTGCTCTCGCTCTCTCTCTGTCAAATAAATAAATAAAATATTTTAAAAAAAAAAATTTCTGCTTTCATGATATAAAAAGACCAGGGATTGGTTTACACTGAATTACTGGACAAATATTTAAAACTTCTGCCTTGGGGCACCTGGGTGGCTCAGTCATTAGGTGTCTCTGCCTTTGGCTCAGGTCATGATCCCAGGGTCCTGGGATCAAGCCCCACATCGGGCTCCCTGCTCAGTGTGGAGCCTGCTTCTCCCTCTCCCACTCCCCCTGCTTGTGTTCCCTCTCACTGTGTCTCTGTCAAATAAATAAAATCTTAAATTTTTTTTTTCTAATTTAATAAAACTTCTGCCTTGTTCTTAGGGCTATGGATCCTCAGATACTCCATCTGTTCCAGGATCCCACCATTAGGGAAAGTCCTTGTTGGCCTAACATTCACTTTCAAGATTAGCTTTTTCAAACTTTTTTTTTTTAAGATTTTACTTATTTATTTGACAGAGAGAGACAAAGCGAGAGAGGGAACACAAGCAGGGGGAGTGGGAGAGGGAGAAGCAGGCTTCCCGCTGAGCAGGGAGCCCGATGCGGGGCTCGATCCCAGGACCCTGGGATCACGACCCGAGCCGAAGGCAGATGCCCAATGACTGAGCCACCCAGGTGCCCCTTTTTCAAACTATTAATAACTGTGTATATCTATGACATTCAAAAAATTATGTATGCTGGGGCGCCTGTCTGGCTCAATTGGTAGAGCATGTGACTCTATCTCAGAGCCATGAGTTTAAGCCCCATATTAGGCACAGAGATTACTTAAAAGAAAATTGGGGCACCTGGGTGGCTCAGTCGGTTAGGTGTCTGACTCTTGATTTCAGCTCAGTCATGATCTTAGGGTCCTGGGATCGAGCCCAGAGTCGGGCTCCCTGCACAGTGGGGAGTCTGCCACTCCCCCTGCTTGTGTGCTCACTCTGTCTCTCAAACAACTAATCTTTTTTTTTTTTTTTAATTTTTTTTTTTTTTTTTTAGATTTTATTTATTTATTTGAGAGAGAGAGAATGAGAGATAGAGAGCACGAGAGGGAAGAGGGTCAGAGGGAGAAGCAGACTCCCCGCTGAGCAGGGAGCCCGATGCGGGACTCGATCCCGGGACCCCAGGATCATGACCTGAGCCGAAGGCAGTCGCTTAACCAACTGAGCCACCCAGGCGCCCTCAAACAACTAATCTTTAAAAATAAAAAAATAAATTATCTCTGCCGATTTTCAAAAACACCCATATTTCTACAATCATCCTCGAATACTAAGAGTTCTGTAAGTTCATTATGTGCCACACAAAGTTGATCATGCTCAAGTTTTTATTTTAAGATTTATTTATTTATTTGACAGAGAGAGAGACAGCGAGAGGGAACACAAGCAGGGGGAGTGGGAGAGGGAGAAGCAGGCTTCCCGCAGAGCAGGGAGCCTGATGTGGGGCTTGATCCCAGGACCCCGGGATCATGACCTGAGCCGACGGCAGATGCTTAATGACCGAGCCACCCAGGCGCCCCTCAGGTTTTTAAAGATACTTCATTGGTCCAGGTTTTCCTTTAGCTATGGCTTTCCTAATTTTGCAATTCTACTGTGTTACTTCCTGACCTTAGTCCCTATAAATAGGATATCTCTTTATGGCAGCCCCCTAAACAAACCCCAACTCACTGGATACTGTTGTTGCTCTTAATTATTCTAATTTCATCATAGGTCTTTGTGTATCAGTAATTCAATGGAATACTGTCATTTGGTTACCTAGACAGTGTTTTGTTTTGTTTTGTTTTAAAGATTCTTTTTGAGGGGCGCCTGGGTGGCTCTGTCGGTTAAGTGTCTGCCTTTGGCTCAGGTCATAATCCCGGGGCTCCCTGCTCACTGGGGAACCTGCTTCTCCCTCTCCTCCCTACTCATGTGCTCTCTCTCGCTATCACAGTCTCTCTCTCAAATAAATAAAAATCTTAAAAAAAAAAAAAAAAAGATTTTGAGAGAATGAGCGCAAGCAGGGGGGAGGGGTAGAGGGAGAGGGAGAAGCAGACTCCCCACTGAGCAGGGAGCCTGATGTGGGACTCAATCCCAGGGTCCTGGGATCATGACCAACAAGAGAGTGGTTTAACAAAAAAGGTACCACAGGGCGCCTGGGTGGCTCAGTTGGTTAAGCGACTGCCTTCGGCTCAGGTCATGGTCCTGGAGTCCCGGGATCAAGCCCCGCATAGGGCTCCCTGCTCAGCAGGAAGTCTGCTTCTCCCTCTGACCCTCTTCCCTCTCGTGCTCTTTCTCTCTCTCAAATAAATAAAATCTTAAAAAAAAAAAACAAAAACAAAAAAGGTACCACAAATGGTCCTTGAGACCACAGTTTCAGTCAGTCCCTACCTCTCTAACTCCTTCATCTAGAAAATGTTAAGTAATTTTATCTTGTGCCTACCTGGACTGTTTTATTATTTATTTATTTATTTATTAAGATTTTGTTCATCCATTTGACACAGAGAGAGAGAACAAACAAGCAGGCAGAGCGGCAGGCAGCGGGAGAGAGAGGAGCAGGCTACCTGCTGAGCAGACAAAGCCCAACATGGGGCTCGATCACAGGCGCTGAGCCACCCAGGCGCTGCTGGACTATTTTAAAAAGAAAATGAGAAAATGGACATAAAATTGCTTTAAAAAGATTCCTTTAGGGGCGCCTGGGTGGCTCAGTGGTTAAGCGTCTGCCTTCGGCTCAGGTCATGATCCCGGGGTCCTGGGATCGAGCCCCGCGTCGGGCTCCCTGCTCGGCGGGGAGTCTGCTTCTCCCTCTGCCACTGACCCCCCCAGCTCGTGCTCCCACCACTCGTGCCCTCCCTTACACTCTCTCAGATAAATAAAATCTTCAAAAAAAGATTCCTTTGAATAGCACTCTATAAATATAAAAATCAGCAAATCTGAGATTGAGGTTAACATATAACTAGTCCCCTACTAAACTGCTTACTGAGCACCATGGATCTGCTTTAGCAGCACCGCAAACTGGTTCAAATCCAGTTCTGCTACTCAGTGACTGGTCAGTTACCGTTTTAACTTTAGCTTCATTGCCAAAGTGGAGGAACTATGATGGTCAGTACCGTGTTCTGAGACTCTGAAGCCATCTTTAGAAACTGAGGTTATGATAAATTCAAAAATAACAGATAAGGGGTGCCTGGGTGGCTCAGTTGGTTAAGCATCCAACTCTTGATTTTGGCTCAGGTCATGATCTCAGGGTCGTGGGATTGATCCCATCAAGCTCCACACTCAGCAAGGAGTCTGCTTGAGATTCTCTCTCCTTCTCCCTCTGCCCCTCCCCCTGCTCTCAGGCACGTGCATTCTAAACTAATAAAGAAAAGCTTTAAAAAAAATGGCTGGTCCTAGAGAAAAATATTAAATAAGGTGAGCAAATATAAGCCTACAAGATCTAGGGCGCCTGGGTGGCTCAGTCGATTAAGCGTCTGTCTTCGGCTCAGGTCATGACCCCAGGGTCCTGGGACTGAGCCCCGCATCAGGCTCCCTGCTTCTCCCTCTCCCTCTCCCCTCCACTCGTGTTCTCACGCACTCTGCTCTCTCTCTCTCTCTCAAATAAATAAAAAGCTTTAAAAAAAGAAAAAAATAAAGCTACAAGACATAAAAACAAGTTGCCTTCCCACATACACAGTCCACTCTCCTAGAATAAGCTCCACATAGAAAATGAATCAAAAGGGAGTAGTTATTTGAACAGAGGGCTGGAGGAGGAGGGGAGGACACAGGACGACAAGGACAAGGAGCCCTCCCAAAACAGGGGCAACAGCCAGTGTAAAGGCCCTGCGGTAGAAACCCCGTCTTGCTCCTACTTCAGAATGAAGTCATGTGACTCAAACTTCAAGGTAAGCACAGGCCAGCTCACTAAGGGCCTTGTGAGGGGAAGCTGCCGGGACAGAGAGCAGGAAAATATGGTTTAACACTGAAAACACTGGCAAATCAAAACCACAATGAGCTATCAGCTCACACCTGTCACAACAGCTAAACTCAACAACACAAACGACAGATGTTGGCAAGGATGTGGGGAACGGGGACCCCTCGTGCACCGTTGGTGGGGATGCAAACTGGTGCAGCCACTGTGGAAAACAGTATGGAGGTTTCTCAGAAAGTTAAAAATAGAAGGGGCGCCTGGCTTAGTTGGTAGTGTGCGCAACTCTTGATCTTGGGGTCTCAAGTTCGAGCCCCACACCGGGTATAGAGCTTACTTACCAAAAAAAAAAAAAAAAAGTTAAAAATACAACTACCCGGGGCGCCTGGGGGGCTCAGTCGTTAAGCGTCTGCCTTCGGCTCAGGTCATGATCCCAGGGTCCTGGGATCGAGCCCCGCGTCGGGTTCCCTGCTCTGCGGGAAGCCTGCTTCTCCCTCTCCCACTTCCCCTGCTTGTGTTCCCTCTCTCGCTGTCAAATAAATAAATAAAATCTTAAAAAAAAAAAATACAACTACCCTATGACCCAGCAATTGCCTCAATAAGTATTTACCCAAGGGATACAAAAATACTAATTCAAAGGGGTACCTGCATCCCAATGTTTATTGCAGCCTTATCTACAACAGCTAAACTATGGAAAGAGCCCAGATGTCCATCGACTGATGAGTGGATAGAGAGGATGTAAGATACACAGTCTGAGTCACACAGGCTTCTGGTCCTTGTTAATCTGACTCCTTTCTGATCTGTCACCTCAAGCCCTCCCTTAGTCTTTCAGCTCCAAGAGATGTTGGCAGTTCCTTCAGCAGGTAACAGGCCTTCTTTCTTTCCTGCCTGTGCCTTTCCCCATGCTTTTCTCTCTGCCCAAAATGATCTTTTCTGATGTTCTTTGCTGAACTTTCTTTGCTGAACTTTTCAGGACTTGAATGGAGCCTCCTTCAAGAATTTTTTCCTCACCTTCCAATCTGATATAAGGTCCTCTCTTAAGGGGTTCCACGACATCTGGCCTACACAGCTGCTGTTACTCAGACTGATGCTGACGGTTACGGCGAGAGAGCCAGCCAGTGACAGCACGCCCCAGTCTTGCAGCCCTCGAACACCTCCCTAAGGGGATACAGCAGCCTCCAAGGCTGCAGGGCAGCGACCATTGAAGGCAGAGAGCTAATGACACAGCTCGAGTGACCAAGACAAGCTTATGCTGAACAAGGCCTATACGCCCTCCCTGCAGAGCTAGATAAATCTCAACAAATTTTGGAGCTTCACACACTACGATGGACAACCCCAAAAGCAAGCTCTACATAAGCCAGGCAAACAGCCCCATCATTCAAAGATGTTTAAGGAAGGCTCAATTAACAGCTCTGGGATGGCCTCTGACAGAAAAGAGAGAACTCTGGAGCTGGGGAGACCAGCCAGGGTGAAAGTCCTACCCAGAGGACTATAGCTCTCCAACGGACTGTCTGCCCTGCACTGGAGCCACTGCTGCCCCCTCACCCCAACTCCTCTCTCGCTTCGGTGGCTCTACAGCAACCACTGCCTAGCTGAGCTCGGGTGGCTGTGGGCCTTATTCTGCAAATGGTGTGTGAAGGTCTGTCTGCGCCCCGCAGCAGCCAAAGTTATGGGCCAGGCCAAAGTTCCAGCAAGAAAATTCTAGATTTAGGAAAACATAGTGGACCTCTTAGTTTTTGAAGGAAGCCTGTTTCCTTCTCATTCATTATTTTGGGAGGACCTTAAGGGCACCAGAAAACTGCCATGTTGCTCAGCTCTCAGTGAATGTGTGCCAGCTCCCTGTTTCCTTTTGCCAGAGAGCACAGAACTGGCTTTTAGAGGAAGCTGTAAGGTTCGGGGGGGGGGGGGGGGGGGGGGGGGGGAGGTAAGATGAGCACTTGGATTGCCGACTTCTCCTTTCAGCTGTGGAGGTAACAGGCAAACATGTGGCCCTTCAGCAGGGGTTGATGAACTATGGCATATGCTCTACTTCAGAACGCTTCACTGCCCTTTCTGCCCCAAAGGGTCTGGCTGACTTAACATGGGGATCATCAGGTGCCCATTTAGAAATCTCCCTTCTAGGGTGCCTGGGTGGCTCAGTGGGTTGGGCTTCTGCCTTCGGCTCAGGTCATGATCCCAGGGTCCTGGGATCGAGTCCCACCCTGGGCTCCTTGTTCAGTGGGGAGCCTGCTTCTCACCCTGCCTGCCACTGCCCTGCTTGTGCTGTCAAACACACAAAATCTTAAAAAAAAAAAAAAACACCTCCCTTTTAGCACCTTTAAAAAGTATTCCCCTCATTCCCCTTTACAGGGTAGTCATGAACCCAGTTGACATCACACCCAAAGAAAGCAGCAAGACTTCCCTACACCACCAGCCCACTGGCCCAATTCCAGATGTTCACCACTTTCCCAGGAACCTAGCTTGGGTCTGACTGATGTAACTCAGGAGAAACCAAGTGCTCACAAGACCTCAAATCCAATCCTTCCCCATCCAGGAGGGCACATTTCTAAAACTCTGCTACTCTCTCTGAAAATACTTCAGCCTTTCCTCCAATACCTGAGATAAGGTCCCAGGACTTGCATTATGGTACCACTTTCAAAACAGAGTAGGAAGTAGCTTCCTGATCAGAAAACCCAAGCTCTGGGGCACCTGGGTGGCTCAGTTGTTAGGCGTCTGCCTTCGGCTCAGGTCATGATCCCAGGGTCCTGGGATCGAGCCCCACATCGGGCTCCCTGCTCGGCGAGAAGCCTGCTTCTCCTTCTCCCACTCCCCCTGCTTGTGTTCCTGCTCGCGGTGTCAAATAAATAAATAAAATCTTTAAAAAAAGAAAGAAAAAAAACCCAAGCTCCAAAATTTATAGGAACAGAAATACTTTAGACCCTTTCCTGCTTGCCAGGACAAAGAAATGCCCAGACTAAGGGACTGAGAATCTGATCCTTCCTTATGTGTGACTGGCAGGAGGGTGATGCCATTTTCTGTGGCATTCATGAAAGCCACTCTTCTTCACTGGCACCCCTCTCTTTTTTCTACTGTCACTACAGAGAACAGTGTGCTTTCCGCTTTTGTTATCCCTCCTCCTGGTTTTGCTCAAATCTGATTTGTTTCCAAAAATTCAGATGTGGCTTATGAAGGAAGCCCTGGTGGAAATAACCCACTGCTATAACAGACAGTATATTTAGGAATGCCCATTACTTCGAATTATAGGCAGAGATAATGACAAAGCCAAATAACAACATGTGTGTGTGCACCTTTGTTTTTTTGTTTGTTTTTTAAAGATTTTATTTATTTATTTGAGAGAGAGAATGAGAGAGAGAGAGCACATGAGAGGGGGGAGGGTCAGAGGGAGAAGCAGACTCCCCGCTGAGCAGGGAGCCCCATGCGATGCCATGCGGGACAGTGTGTGCACCTTTGTAAGTTACTCTCACTAACCACTCTGTGCAGATACCCCACCCCCCACCAGCTGGATTCCGTAAGTCATGTTCCAGCTCCAGCTACACGTCTGTGAAAAGAATACGGACACAAAACCTGGTTTTCTTTCTCCAAATCTAGCACCATTTTCTTCAAGCTCTGGCTTTGTTCTGGCTCAAACGGGAGGAGCATAGCAGGAGGGGATCCCTTCCCACTGCCCAGATCTACTGAAAAAGATCCAGCAGAGGTCAGTGAATTTTATCCTGAGTGAGGCCATCTGCTGTCGTTCCCAACAGTCTCCCTTCCAGGAGTCTTCAATGCAATACCCACTTGTCCGGGCTGCACAAGGGATGCCAAACTGTGTCTGATTTACTATATACGGAAATTCCTGACAAGCTGTACCTTTGATTCATTATGTCTGACACTCCCTTTCCTGCCTTGCTGAAGGTTCAATGCACTGACAAGACACCCTTTTGAGGAGAGGGGTGGTGGAGAATCCCTGCTCCAAACAGACTCAGCCTGGAGCCTGTTGGGGTAGCAGGCCGTGGCTCACTGGACAGTGAGACTACTGAGAAGTGCTCTCCCTTAAGGCAGTTTGCACAGCCACCAAGTTCCAAGAAATAGGCTTACTGGCTTTTTCTGGATTTTAAATATCAAAGTAGGGCGCCTGGGTGGCTCAGTTGGTGAAGTGACTGCCTTCGGCTCAGGTCATGATCCTGGAGTCTCGGGATCGAGTCCCACATCGGGCTCCCTGCTCAGCGGGGAGTCTGCTTCTCCCTCTGACCCTTCCCCCTCTCATGGGCTCTCTCTCTTTCTCTCTCTCTCAAATAAATAAAATCTTTAAAAAATAAACAAATAAATAAATATCAAAGTAATTTACTGCAACGTTGTTTAAGTAAACATCCCTGAAATGAAAACTGTTATAAATACAGTAGCCCTCAAGCCTCAGGAAGGTCCCCAAGCTTGTCCAGAGAGAAGCCATTATCTACCTCCATGTGGCTCAGGAGGGCAGCATGTGTGTGGGAAGAAAGTTAAGACACCAGTAAGAAGGAAGAAGACATTCTAAGAAAGGATGGTGGTGACGGTTGCAAAACACTCTGACTATACTTTGTGTCACTGAACTGTACACATAAAGACAGAAAAGGTGGTGGCGCAGCAACTCCTACCTGCATTCCTTGATCACTTGGTGGATGTCAAACTCAAAGGCTGCCAACAAGATGTTGTCCAGGGGTTCTGGGCTGCTCTCACCTCCCAAAAACAGGTCAAGGCTGGACTGTGGAAAGGTGGTGACCCACTCAATTCCCAGACGGAAGCAGAGACTCAAGGGGGCAAGGCAGGGCTGCTGTGTAGGGAACCCTGGAGAAGGGTGATGGGGTCCTTCAAAAAGGGCCAAACGAAGGGCACCTGGCTGGCTCGCTGGAAAAACGTGCGACTCATGATCTCTAGAGTCTTGAGTTTGAGCCCCACGTTTGGGGTAGAGATTACTAAAAAAAAAATAAACTTAAAAGGAGGGGGGAGGGGCAAAGGGAAGACCCTTCCTGTTCTCCAGGGAGGTTCAACTCAAAGAGGCCGCACACTGAAAATGACTTAGCCCGCAGGATTCCTACTCCCCACCACCATCCCTTGGGAGTTCAGGCTCACCTGGGCATAGAGATGCAGGTCAATGGGTTTTACTGTGGGATGAGAGTACAGGAGCCGGGTCACTAGGAAATGATACCAGTTATTCAGAAGCTCCTTCTGCTCCAACAAGGCAGCTTCATCCCCCAGCATGATCTAAGGAAAGAGATATTTTCCCTCAGTTCCAGAGCCAACTTCTCTGTTAACTCTCCTGATTTCAGGGTGCCTGGGTGGCTCAGTCAGTGAAGCTCCTGCCTTTGGCTCAGGTCATGATCCTGAGGTCCTAGGATTGAGGCCTGCATCGGGCTCTCTGCTCCACGAGAAGCCTGCTTCTCGCCCCCTGCCGCTCATGCTCTCTCGTGCGTGCTCTCTCTCAAATAAATAAATAAAATCTAAACAATAAAGCAAAAAAACCTCTCCCGATCTCAACTAGAGCATCTGATCTGAAAGCCCTTCCTTCCTGGCAAAGGTGATGGATAGCCTTGTCCAAAGAGGATCATGTTCCCGCTGTTGCTGTGTTGGATGTCACAGCCCCAACTTGGACCCCAACCTAGACTTCCTTTCCACAGACCTTGCAGAGAGACTCCAGGTGAGGACTGGCAGCAAAAGTGCTGTCCTGGAGGTGACGCTCACATTCCTCATGCCAGTGCTGCCACTTGAGCTCCAGCTCTGTCAGCGTCTGGGTGTTACCAGGCTAAGGGGAAAGACACAGTGAGATGCCATTGCCACAGAAACCCCTTGTGCTTAATGAACGAACCCCTCTCTTGTGACCCAGCAGAGCAGGGCTGCTCCCACATACACTGAGAACGGGCATTGTCCTCATCAGGTCCCCCAGGATTCGGCACATGCCTGCAGAGGAGGGGCTGGCGTCAGCTTCCTTGGAGAGCATCTGCCGAGCCTCGTCCAGCCGGCCCTGTAGTACCAAGATGGTCACCTGGGAGGACACACAAGAGCATGAACATTCACAGAGGCCCAGAAGCCAGTCTCTTCAATCCACACTTGGGCTTCCTAGACTTATGGAAGTGTGATGGTTCCTTCCCTCCAGCAGTAATCAAAGTCATCTAGTCTAAGGGTTTTAACCTGGACCATGCTTTTCAAACTGCATGTTGTAACCCATTACAGATTGCAACCAACTTCTTAAAAAAATAAATGAAATGGGGATGCCTGGCTAGATCAGTCAGTAGAGCATGCACCTCTTAATCTCAGGGTCATGAGTTCAAGCCCCACACTGGATGTAGAATTTACACAATAAATGAATGAATGAAACAGAAAACAGAAAATGACATAGTACATCAAGTAAAGATTGGTTCGTAAAAGGTTCAGTTCAAATAAATATACATACACACACATACACTCAATACAAATAGTCAATCCTCTTCATTCAGGATTCCGTATTTGTGAATTTGCCTACTTGTTAACATTTATTTGTAACCCCAAAATCAATACGTGAGGTACTTTCACCATTACTTGTGGACATGTCCAGAGTGGCAAAAACTGAGTCACTTGATGTGCACATTCCCAGCTGAGGTTGAACAAGGTGGGGCGCTCTACCTTCTTGTATCAACTCTCACGCTAAACAAATGTCTTTTTCAGGATCTACCTAGTGCCACTTTTTTTGTATTGTGGTGCTTTTTCCTGAGCCCCAAGCATAGTGCTGAAGTGCTATACTAAGTGCTAAGTGCTAAGAAGGGATGATGGCCCACAGGGAGAAAATGTGTGTTAGATAAGCTTCATTCAGGCATGCACTACAGTGTTGTTGGCCATGAGATCAATGTTAATGAGTCAACAGTATATATTAAATAAGGTGTCTTTAAGCAAAACCATACATAAAACAAAGTTATATACTGATCAACTGACAAAAATGGGATCAGAGGCTGGAAGAATCCTGTATTACAGTAATCAGTAATACAGTGTTCCAGACAACTTTATAGACCTTAACTGTCATGAATAATGACAACCAATAGTATATACACACTAACAAATACGTAAAACATACAAAGTAACATCTTCCCATACTAAGTCATGCTCAAAAAAGCCAAAGATATATATGCTGACAAATCCCCAATTTCTCTCTAGCCTGCACTTCCTTCTCTGGATTCCAGACTTGTATACCTTACTGCCAAGACAGTGTCACGACTTGGACCTCATGGGCATCTTAAACGTAGCATGTCTAGGGCGCCTGGGTGGCTCAGTTGGTTAAGCGACTGCCTTCGGCTCAGGTCATGATCCTGGAGTCCCGGGATCGGGTCCCGCATCAGGCTCCCTGCTCGGCGGGTAGTCTGCTTCTCCCTCTGACCCTCTCCCCTCTCATGCTCTCTATCTCATTCTCTCTCTCAAATAAATAAAATCTTAAAAAAAAAAAACAAAAAAAAAACGTAGCATGTCTAAAAGTAAACACCCGGCTGCCTCCAACTCACCAACCTGATCTTCCCACATTCTCCTATTTCTTACAAATGCACATCTAATCTACTAGCCAATCCCATCAACAGTATCCTTAAACTGCATCCAGAATCTAATCACTTTTCACCACCTCCTCTGTTCAGCACCCATCCTTGTCCAAGTCACCAATATCTTTGCCTGGTTTAGTACCATAGCCTCTAGACTGGTCTCTGCTTCCACCCTTGCTCCATCCTTGGTAGGGCAGCCAGAGCGCCTTGAAAACCTACATCCGACCACAGCGTGAATGCTCAGCTCTCCAATGCCCCTTCACCCCATTTGATTCAGGTGTTGTGTCCATCAACTAGCTTACACACATATATGTCCTTTAATCATAATTTTTTCAAGACTTCATTTATTTGAGAGAGAGCACGAGTGGGGCGAGGGGCAGAAGGAGAGGGAGGAGCAGGAGTGGGGGGACCTGACGTGAGACTTGATTCCAGGACCCCGAGATCATGACCTGAGCTGAAATCAGGCTTAAATGACTAAGCCACTCAAGCGTCCTAATCATAACATAATTGCAAACATAATCTTATTATTACCTGCACTGTACAGAAGAAGAAACTGAAGGCTGTTAACACATTTAAGACCCCACAGCTAGAAAGAGGCAGAGCTGGGATGCTAACTCTGGCAATGTGGCACCGCAGACCATGTTCTCACCACTCTGCTCTACCGCCTCTCCCCAAGTCCTTAGGACAGTCCAGGGACCCCTCCAATCTGACCCTGTGACTCTCTGCCCTTACGTCTCCAACTCCTGCCCTTGCTCCCACTGCTCCTGATCCCACTGAGCCTCCAGGTGAGGGCGTCTGCAGGTCTCACTGTCTGCAACACTCTTTCCCCTCCTTTGGCCCAGTACCCCTCCCCCCACATCGCCTCATGAGGGAGGCCTTCCTTGATTCCCCAGCTCTAGAATTGCCAATTCCCCAGCTTGGCTTTACTGCTCTCCAAACCACAGTGCTTCCCTGTTAGGCATGCTACATATTTTACTTGTTGCTGTATTTATTTCCTGTCTCCCCACCCAGGAAGTAAACTTCTTTGCCCACTTTGGTCACGGTTGTTTCCTCACTGCCTTGCAAACAGGAGCGCTCGATAAATACTCATTGAATGAATCAGAGACTCAAAATCTGGGCCCAATACTTCCTGAACAAAGGCTCTCCCCTCACTTGCACAGATCTCCCAGCAACAAAAGGCCCAGAAATAGCATCAAAGGCAACAATTCTTTACTGGAATTCCAGATTTTATAAGTTTAATCAACTTTCCATTATTCAGGTCAACTAGCACTCTTCTCCCCAGTCCCTACCAATTGGGTCACAGGTCAGTAGGCAGAGAATACATACATATCTACCCACCCACACACACAACCCCAATACACATGCTGACTTCCCAAACGGATAATCCAAAATGACTTCAGGATCATCAGTCTTTTTAATAGCTATATTGAGCTATAATTTATACACTATAAACATTCATCTATTTAAGTAGTAAGTTTACAGAGTTGTGCACCATCACTACAATCCAGTTTTAGAACATTTCTATCACCTCAAAACCCCTCCTGCTCATTTAATCTCCTACCCCCTCCAGCTTCTATCAAACAGTTTTATCACGTCTTCTCTTCCTTAGATTCACAAAGAAATTAAACGTCCCTGCTCACTGGAAAGTCTACAAAGCATTACTTTTCTTACAAAACAACTTAGTTCTAAACTCTCCTGTGGAGCGGGGAAGAAAAGATCTAAGAGCATCTCCATAATCAGAACCAAGGAGCCAGTCTGAGAATGAGCAGGCTCAGCAGGCAATCCTCAGGCCCGCCTGCAAGCACTGGGAAAAACAGACCATGAGGTAGAAGGCAGGAAGGCCTGGCCTGCAGGAGATGCTTACCAACTTCCAGAAGCTCTCATGTTTGCTTGGATTCTCACTGCCCAGGACATCTGCCAACAAACTGTCCACTTCACACACATGCAGTCGGACCCAGTCAAGGAGGTGAAGAAGGAGAGGGCCAGCTGGGAGGAAAGACTCTTGTTACACACAAAAACCTCAGTTTTATCTGCAGCAAATTCCACTTTCCCAATGTATAGACAGAAAATGTAGGGCAAACAAGATGACTATGTAGGAAGTAGTTTATCCCACTTAGGTGGGCACCCATATGGTCCTGGATAAATACCTGGACTAGCAAATGGACCTTTACGAATAGTTCCTCTGAGCCAGGCAGCTCCACCTTTCATGAATTTTAGAAAGGGCTGAATCTCCCCTCCCCCTCCACCCCCAATTCTTCATGACTATGCAGTACTCTATGGCTATGTAAGGAATGGCCACTTCGGGATTGCTACTGACTAGGCGTTAGGTATGAGAAAACATAGCAACAGCCCTCAAAATACACTGGGGGAGGTAAACATAGAAACAACTAATTTTAATTTCACATTGCTCAGGGCTTTAGCGGGAGTATGAGTAAAAACCTCTGACTGCACAGAGATTATTAACACTCATACGGATAACAGCAAACATAAACCATCAAGAGAATGCAAAAAAGCCTGCAGCACCTCCAGAGAGAGCCCGCTCATGCCAGGATACCATACCGACCACAATTCAGTTCAAGAACAGGGACTAATTCAGAGTGGACAGTTCACAAGTAGGGCAGCCCCCTCCCCAATCACTGTAGACAGAATTCTCCCAGTGACTTTGCCTCCCACCATCTAATCCCTCCTCACATCCCTAAAACATTTTTCCTTTCTTTTAATTTTTATTTTTAATTCTAAACAACCAACATTTATTATTGCACATTTCTGGAAGCCAGAAGTCTGAGATCAAGGAGTGGACAGAGTTGGTTCTTTCTGAGGCTGGGAGGGAGAACCCATTCCATGCCTCTCCCCTGACTTTCCAGAAACTCTTAAGCTAGACCAGTCCACCATATGAATCTTGACCACCCCTGTCACACATTAGTCCAGTATGCTTTCCTGGTGTTTTTCAGGGGTCACCTGACCAACATCTTAGGTTTTTAGAAGGCATTCTTTCTGACTTTTTGTAGTATCTGACAAAATGGCAAACTTCCTTGGGTGTTATGTACAGCTTTCTGCTGGTTACATTGATGAAAAGTGAGGAGAAGAGCATCCTTGGCAATAAAACGCTCGCTCACCACAACACGCAGGAAAGACAGAGGAAAGGGCAGGGGGACACCTTTGATGTTGTGAGGGGGTGATTCCATGCTCACCTGGGGCTACTTCAATAAAAAGAATCTCACAAAGGTTCCAAATGAGCTCCATTGCTGACAAAATGGAGACCTAAGGAAGAAATGGAGACAAAGTTTTAACTGAAAACATTCCTGATATTTCTCTTAGAGCAAAGGAATGAAGAAGCAGGGCTTGAATCATATGACAGTCATTCATTATTAACTCAGCAATTACTGAATAGTCCTATGGCAGGGTTTCCCACAGGGAAGCCAGTGAGTGAATTTTAGGGGGTGGTAGGCAGACTAACATTTTTTTTTTATTTTAATGGTTCTTCTTTTAGTTTAATGTGCATTATAGAGGAATATAATTAGCTCATCATGCCCAAGGTCTTCATGAATATTTTGATTTAGAAAGAGGCTCTAAGTAAATGGGAGATGATTCTTAGAAAAATATTCAGTAAATAATATTAAAAATTCTACAGATACAGGAAAAAATTGTGAAGTTGATACTCAAGGGACTAAAGTTTAAGAAAGTCTATTAAAAGTCAAACCCAATATAAGACACAAAAATAAATCAGGTCTGGACCCTGCCCTTAGGAATATGCAGTCTCCTCTTCCCCATCATCCTTTCATACACAAACACAGACTATCTTATTCATAAGGGAAAACAAATGCTTTGCTGACTGCGCTAGAGCGCACCAGAGACAGTGCACTAGTCCCTATTCACTCCTAAGTTTGAACACTGTCAACATTCTACCGAATAAAGAGAATTCTTTCACTCATCTTCCAGCTCCAACTAAAGTAAACAACTCAGTAAAAATACTGGGTTCATGAGCTGAGTACAGTTTATAAAAATAATTAGTGATTCCAAAAGCTCAGCTATCTCAGGTGACACAATGTGGTTAGGATTGACATTTCCCATAAGAACTGGAAACTCAGGGCACCCGTGTGGCTCAGTTAAGCATCTGCCTTCGGCTCAGTCATGATCCCAGGGTCCTAGGATCGAGCCCCATATCAGACTTCCTACTCAGCGGGGAGTCCATTTCTCCTTTGCCCCTCCCCCTGCTTATGCTCTCAATCTCTCTCTCAAATAAATAAATAAAATAGAAAAAAAAAAGAAACTAGAAACTCATACAAATACTTATCAAGCACACCCCTGTCTTCCCATGGTGCTATGGCCTTGAAGGGGACACCAGGAAGTTCAAGATGATCCTTACCACCCCCAAAGAGTTGTCTGTCTAGCTGGAAAGAAAAGACTTCTGCAAAAACAATGATTGTGGAGCACCTAGGTGGCTCAGGTAGGTTGTGTCTGACTCTTGATTTCAGATCAGGTCATGATATTAGAGTCGTGGGATCAAGCCCTGCATCTAGCTCGTCGGGCTCACCGTTCAGCTGGGAGTCTGCTGGAGATTCTCTCTCTGCCCCCCTCCCCCTGGCCCTCCCCCTGCTCAGACTCTCTCTCGCTCTCTCAAATCTTTAAAAAACAAAACAAGGGCGCCTGGGTGGCTCAGTCGTTAAGCATCTGCCTCCGGCTCGGGTCATGATCCCAGGGTCCTGGGATCGAGCCCCACATCAGGGAGCCCGCTTCTCCCTCTCCCCCTGTTTGTGTTCTCTCTCTCGCTGTGTCTCTGTCAAATAAATAAATAAAATCTTTAAAAAAATAAAAATAAATAAAACAAAACAAAACAAACAACAACAAAAATAATGATTGTAAAGTCACCCTAGGTGTGTGCTAAGGACGCAGAAGGACATAATGGTACCAGCTGGACAAAAAAGGTGGCCCCCTTACCTGGCTGCTGAACTGGCGACCACTGACTGGATCTTTAGCAGCAACTAACAACACACAAACATTTTAAGTGAGGAATGAAACTTTTAGTCTCACAGTTATACCTTCATATACCAGGTTCTTTGGCTTATGCCTTTGTTTCTGCTAATGACCACCCATTTTCACTACAGATTTTTATTTTTTAAGAGCGCACATTGGGGGGGGGTTTGGGAGCAGAGGAAGAAAGAGTCTTAAGCAGGCTCACACTCAGCCCGATGTAAGGCTTAATCTCACAACCCTGAGATCATGACCTGAGCCGAAACCAAGAGTCGGATGCTTAACTGACTGAGCCACCCAGGCACCCCTTCACTATAGATTTTTAAAAAATGCTTAGTATCTTTTTGTTGCAGATCAATGATTTGCAAACCCAACACCCTCAAGTTACAAGTGACACTTTCAACTGCAAACTGCAAACAGAAACCATCAGGTTACAAAAGACTCTACTCAGCATCCAGCAGTCACGGGGCTCTCATGCTTATGGTGACTTTAAATCACCAAGGTTAGGGGTGCTTGGGTGGCACAGTCGGTTAAGTGAACAACTCTTGGTTTCAGCTCCAGTCATAATCTCAGGGTCTTTAGATCAGGCTCCAAGTCAGGCTCTGTGATCAGCACAGAGTCTAAGACTCTCTCGCCCTCTGCCCCTCCCTCAATACTCACACATGCTCTCTCTAAATAAATAAATCTAAGAAAGAAAAAGGAAGGAAGGAAGGAAGGAGGGAAAGAAAGAAAGATCACCAAGGTTAAAGAACCAAGAATGTGATTTTCAAAGATTGTTAATTCGGCCCTCAGTCTCACACCTGTAGACTCAATATGCTCTAACTTGAAAAATGTACTCAAGGGGTGCCTGGGTGGCTCAGTCGTTAAGCGTCTGCCTTCAGCTCAGGTCATGATCCCAGGGTTCTGGGATCAAGTCCCACATGGTACTCCCTGCTCCGCCAGAGGCTTGCTTCTCCCTCTCCCACTCACCCCTCTTGTGTTCCCTCTTTCGCTATGTCTCTCTTTGTCAAATAAATAAATCTTTTAAAAAATAAAAAAAAAAAGAAAGAAAAATGTACCAAGAAAACTGCCAAAAGGGGCGCCTGGGTGGCTCAGTCGTTAAGTGTCTGCCTTCGGCTCAGGTCATGATCCCAGAGTCCTGGGATCAAGCCTGGCATCCGGGAAGCCTACTTCTCCCTCTCCCGCTCCCCCTGCTTGTATTCCCTCTCTGGCTGTCTCTCTCTCTGTCAAATAAATAAAATCTTAAAAAAAAAAAAAAAAAAAAAAACTGCCGGGGCGCCTGGGTGGCTCAGTTGGTTAAGCGACTGCCTTTGGCTCAGGTCATGATCCTGAGTCCCGGGATCGAGTCCCACATCGGGCTCCCTGCTCAGCAGAGAGTCTGCTTCTCCCTCTGACCCTCTTCCCTCTCATGCTATCTCTCATTCTCTCTCTCTCAAAGAAATAAAATCTTTAAAAAAAAAAATTGCCAAAAAATTAAGAATTATGTAAGACAGGAAGTAAGAGTTTTAAACTGGAAAGTCAAATAGATTCTACCTTGCAGTATCTACAGCCAGATAAACATTTAAATTACTATCACATGTGCACACATAAAATCCTTACTTGCAACCTGGTGCATTTCCTCCATACATGCCCTGATGACTGATCGGTAGTTCTTACTCACTCGGACCAATCTACAAAATGAAATGACATACAAGATAAGCCTGGTGCATCTTGTGGTGACAAAAAGCAAGCAGGTTCTCAATAGAAGATAGGAGCTTGCTCAAAGACAGGAACCAACCTAAAGGAGTTCCTAACAGCCAAAGGTGGAACAACTTGAGCATCAAAATAAGTAACATATGAGATAACCCAGGGGTAAAATAAATATCCATGAATCCATACTGATATTAATTGTTGCAGATGAGATCCACTGATGGACACACTAACTAGTGGTTGAAAATTTAAGGAGAAATAGGATTTGCATAATCTCAAAGTTTCTGCTCCAAATACTTACTAGTTACAAAGGGAAAGACAGTAACTTTATAGTGAAGAAACCCAGTAGAAACCACATTAACCAAGTGATCGAGGTCAACAAAACCAGTATAAAACATCAACATCATGAACCCCATGATATGACGTACTGAGGACACACCATACCAGTTCTGTGGTATTCTTACTAAAAATGAATAACCTTAAAAAAAAAATGCATAACCTTTCTCCAATCATGAGAAAACACTGGAGAAACCCAAACGGACGGATAGCCACCAAAATAATTGGTCAATATTTTTCAAAAGTGTCAAGGTCATTAAAGAGACTAAGGAAAAAAAACTAAATGCAACCTGAGTTGCAGAGGAGAAAAAAGGACCTTACTGGAAAAACTGGTGAAATTCAAATGAAGTCTTGAAACATAATGCACTGATGTAAGTTTCCTGGTTTAAGTAACAATAATATGGTTATGTAGATATTAATGTAACAAAGCTGGGTGAGGAATGTGCAGGAATCTATTATTTTTGTACCTTTTCTTTTTTTTAAAGATTTTATTTATTTGACAGAGAGAGACACAGCAAGAGAGGGAACACAAGCAGGGGGAGTGGGAGAGGGAGAAGCAGGCTTCCCGCCGAGCAGGGAGCCCGATGCGGGGCTCGATCCCAGGACCCTGGGATCATGACCTGAGCTGAAGGCAAATGCTTAATGACTGAGCCACCCAGGCGCCCCATTTTTGTACCTTTTCTGTAAGTCCAAAATTAGTTCAAAAGAAAGTCTTTAAAAAAGGAAATGACAAAACTAAACAAATATCCACAAGAAAGCAATTTGTTTAGTTACAAAGACGCAATCTTTAGCAAGAAAAACAGTTCTAGGGGGTGCCTGGGTGGCTCAGTTGGTTAAGCGACTGCCTTTGGCTCAGGTCATGATCCCAGGGTCCTGGGATCAAGCCCCACATCGGGCTCCCTGTTCAGCGGGAAGCCTGCTTCTCCCTCTCCCACTCCCCCGCTTGTGTTCCTTCTCTCGCTGTCTCTCTGTCAAATAAATAAATAAAATATTAAAAAAAAAAAAAAAACAGTTCTGGGGCACCTGGGTGGCATAGTTGGCTAAGCGGCTGCCTCCAGCTCAGGTCAGGATCCTAGAGTACTGAAATGGAGTCCTGCGCTGCATCACATCGGGCTCCCTGCTCAGTAAGGAGTCCACTTCTCCCTCTCCCTCTACCCCTCCCCCCACCCCTGTGCTCGCCCCCCAAATAACTAAATAAATAACTAAATAAAATCTTAAGAAAAAAAAGAACAACAATGCATTTCATTTGGTTTTCACAATTTACTTGTGGACTTCAGCACCTATCAGCAGCCTACTTACTGAGCTTTTCTGGATTTTCCAGTCAACTCTTCTTCAATTCTCTGGAGGCCCACAAAGATTCCATGGGATTCATTGAAGAGTTTTCTCAAGATCTGAGAGTAAACATCTATATCCTTTCGGATGATATAGATAAAGGGGCAGCCTGGCTCGGTCTCTGATTTTTCTAAAACAGAAAAATTTAACATCAATCACCATTACCCTCATACAAGAACTCACTTTAAACTTTTTTTTAAGATTTTATTTATTTATTCAAGAGAGAGAGAGAGAGAGAGATCACAAGCAGGGGGAAGGATAGAGGGAAAAGCAAACTCCCTGCTGAGCAGGAAGCCCAATTTGGGACTTGATCCCAGGACCCTGGGATCATGACCTGAGCCAAAGGCAGACACTTAACCGACTGAGCCACCCAGGCGCCCTAAACTTTTTTTTTTTAAGATTTTATTTATTTGACATAGAGAGACACAGCGAGAGAGGGAACACAAGCAGGGGGAGTTGGGAGTGGGAGAAGCATCAATCCCAGGACCCTGGGATCATGACCCCAGCCGAAGGCAGATGCTTAACACTGAGCCACGCAGGTGCCCTAAATTTTTTTTAAGATTTTATTTCCTTGGGCGCCGGGGTGGCTCAGTTGTTAAGCATCTGCCTTCGGCTCAGGTCATGATCCCAGGGTCCTGGGATCGAGTCCCGCATCGGGCTCCCTGCTCTGCGGGAAGCCTGCTTCTCCCTCTCCCACTCCCCCTGCTTGTGTTCCTGCTCTCGCTATCTCTCTCTTGTCAAATAAATAAAATCTTAAAAAAAAAAAAGATTTTATTTCCTTGATAGAGAGAGAGAGAAGCAGGTTCCCTGCTGAACAGGGAGGCCCATGTGGGGCTTGACCCCAGGACCCTGGGATCATGACCTGAGCCAAAGGCAGATGCTTAACTGACTGAGCAACCCAGGCACCCCTCACTTTACATTTTTAATTGAGTTATCTAATTACAAGAGCCTCAGCTTCTTTGCTACTGATTTCATTTTAAAAAGTATGAATTAGGGGCACCTCGGTGGCTCAGTTGGTTGGGCATCTGCCTTCGGCTCAGGTTATGATCCCAGAGTCCCAGGATGGAGCCCTGCATCGGGCTCCCTGCTCGGCGGGGAGTCTGCTTCTCCCTCTGCCCTTCACCCCGCTTGTGCTCCTCTCTTGCTCTCACTCTCTCTCAAATAAATAAATAAAGTCTTTAAAAAAAATAAATAAAAAGTACGAATTGGGGTACCTGGGTGGCTCAGTCAGTTAAGCGTCCAACTCTTTGTTTTTCAAGATTTACTTTTTGACAGAGAGAAAGAGACAGCAAGAGAGGGAACACAAGCAGGGGGAGTGGGAGAGGGAGAAGCAGGCTTCCCATGGAGCAGGGAGCCCGATGTGGGACTAGATCCCAGGACCCTGGGATCATGACCTGAGCTGAAGGCAGATGCTTAACAACTGAGCCACCCCAGGCGCCCAAGCGTCCAACTCTTGATTTTGGCTCATGTCATGATCTCAGAGTCATGAGATCAAGCCCCCCGTCAGCCTCTACACTGGGCATGGAGCCTGCTTAAGATTTTCTCTCCCCCTCTCCCTCTGCCCCCAACTCCCCACTCGCATGCCTGCTCTCTATCCAAAAAAAAAAGTATGAATTATCATTTATTTTTTAAAATTAATTTACTTTTTCTCTTATTTTTTTAAAGTAAGCTCTAGGTCTGGGGTGCCTGGCTGGCTCAATGGGTAGAGTGCGACTCTTTACCACAGGGATGTGAGTTTGAGCCCCACGTTGGGTGTAGCTATTACTTAAAAATAAAATCTTTTAAAAAAAATAAAAGTAAGCTCTAGGCCCAACATGGGACTTGATCTTATTTTGGAACTACCTTTTGATTCCATCAACTGAAATATGCCGAAAAACATTAAAGTCACTTAATATTAGCCTATGTATAACTCAATAAATAAGATAAACCTACAGCCGAGAGCCTCATGGGTGGTTCAGTCAGTTAAGCGTCTGCCTTCAGCTCAGGTCATGATCCCAGAGTCTTGGGATAGAGCCCTATGTTGGGCTCCCTGCTCAGTAGGGAGTCTGCTTCTCCCTCTCCCTTGGCCCTTGGCCCTGCCCCCTGCTAGTGCACACACACTCTCGCTCTCTAATAAATAAATAATCTAAAAGAAAAAAGAAACCTATAGCCAAAACTTTATATAACCTCAAATTCAAATAAATATATTACTTTGTACTGCCATTACCCTTAAAACAAAGAATCAAGAGTTGCCTAAACTATTTTGCAACAGTGATAAAAAGGCTCTATAATGATAAATTATAAACCAGCAACTTGTGGAAATTTCTTATATAACAGCTTCTTGAACAAGCTCTGATGATGTTCAATGGCTTGTCTCTAATGAGATTTCAAGAGACATAAACAGAAAATCTCATGTTTCCAACAATCAAGGACAAACTAAAAATGCTGATAAGCTTTCCCATTAAGTATGAAAAGAGGCCAGACATATTCAAAGAAAGTTCTCTTCTAAGCAATTGTCCCTTTGGCAGCTTCTACAGCTCTGCCAAGCTTGAGATCTTTTTTTTTTTTTTAAGATTTTATTTATTTATTCATGAGAGACAGAGAGAGAAAGAGGCAGTGGCAGGAGAAGCAGGCTCCCCCCTTGGAGCAGGAAGCCTGATGCGGGACTCAATCCCAGGACCCTGGGATCAGGACCTGAGCTGAAGGCAGATGTTTAACTGACTGAGTCACCCAGGCGCCCCAAGCTTTAGATCTTTAATACTAAAATATCCCATAAACTTTTGGCAACATCAGGTACAATTGTTAATGGTAAAATTAAGAAAAACTACATTGAAAAAATTTTTTTAACTACATCACTTCAAAACTGCATGAACTGCACACCACATGATTTGCCAAAATTATGAGACTTCCATTAGAGCAATCCCCTCTTTATAAAAGAAAAAAACCTCCACATTTGAATAAAGAACCTATCAAAGGTTTGCAAGAAAATATCTTCAACATTCCCTGAGACTTCTCTTGAAATGGAGAAAGCAAAATCAAATGTCAAAATTTAGTTTTATCTTGCTACTAGAGGAGTCTGTAACAGAAAGATCCATGTCCAAAACCTAAAGGAGCTTAAAGAAGAAGGAAGAGCCATTTCACTCTCCAGATCTTTTGTGCTTTATAGCAACAGCTAACAGGATTCATCAATTTCACAATACCACAAAAGTAAGGGCTATGAGAGCTGCAGTTTCACAGTAAGGGGGCTGCTGTGAAGGGAATTTAGTCATTCTGGACAAGAAGGGGGAAAAAACCTGAAATTTTTAAATACAAAGGAACACCACAAAGATTATTAATCTTTTTCCTATACTCAACATCTTCCAGATCCCATAAATTAATGAAAATATTAAACAGCTAAAGGTTCAAAAATGAAAATGGTACAAAGTAAGTTCAACTGTTTCTTGCCTCAGTTAGTTAAATCTGAGAGAATAAAGGAGAACAACCAAATGTGACAAGGTGGATAACCTGGAAGAAAAAAAAAATAAAAACCTACCTTTTTTGTTGAAGGAGGTTTCACACACCAGCATCTCTCCTGGACCCCAGTCAAAACACATTTGCTTCTTCTTTGAATTCACTCCCGGAATCAACTAGTTAAAAAAAATTTAAGAAAAGGGGAAGGGGGCACAGACACTGTTATTTTTACTAAAGGCTTTGCTTTCAAATGATTTCCAAATAGAACGCTAGAAATAAGTGGCCATGAAAATTAAGTGCTAATCTATGTATACAGCTGACCGTGTGGTTGAGGTCAGCCCAGTCTGTTAAACCCTGAATAAGCAAGTGAGCTTTCCTGGGCACCTCAACTCAGCCTGCCACTTTGCAAGTGTTGATAAAAAGGAAAGCTATCCCTAATCAACTGCTATATTGTAATTTAATGATCTATAGTTCAGAAAAATGGAATTTTAAAAAAACAGAAAAGAAATCAAACTGTCTGGGGTGCCTGGTTGGCTTAGTTGGTTAAGCGTCTGCCTTCAGCTCAGGCTGTGATCCCAGGGTCCTGGAATCGAGTTCCATCCATTCTAGATATCAAATACGTGTTTTGCAGATATTTTCCCAATCTGTGGCTTGCCTCTGTCAAATAAATAAATAAAATCTTAAAAAAAAAAAGAAAAATGCGAGTTCCATCGCATCAGTTCTTTCTCTGCCTCTGCCTCTCTCTCACGAATAAATAAATATATCTTTAAAAAAATGAACTGTTGGGGTGCCTGGGTGGCTCAGTCATTAAGCGTCTGCCTTTGGCTCAGGTCATGATCCCAGGGTCCTGGGATCGAGCCTCGCATCGGGTTCCCTGCTCGGCGGGAAGTCTGCTTCTCCCTCTCCCACTCCCCCTGCTTGTGTTCCCTCTCTCGCTGTGTCTGTCAAATAAATAAAATCTTTAAAAAAATAAAAAATAAAATGAACTGTTACTTAACTAAAAGGAGACCTCCAATACCATGGCTTCTGAGCCATCTCTTTGATGAGGACTCTCAATTTTTCTCTCCAACTCAGATCAACCCCTTTGAGCCTCAGCCTCATATATCCAAATACCTAATCCACACCTTTATAGGTTACCTAATCTCTAGAGCTATATCCATAACATCAGAACCAAAAAAGAACTCTTGATGCTCATCTCCAAGTCTCATTCCATTCCCCCACTGGGAGAAAGCCTTCCCCAACTGTTAGGAGTAATCTTTTGATTATTCTCTTTCCCTTACTACCTCTGTCCAATCAGTAAATCCTGTTCTACTCTTTTTTCTTTTTTTAAGATTTATTTATTTGAGAGAGAGAGAGAGAGAGAGAGAGAGGGAAACAGCATGAGAGGGGATAGGGTCAGAGGGAGAAGCAGGCTCCCCACTGAGCTGGGAGCCCAATGTGGGATTCGATCCCAGGACTCCAGGATCATGGCCTGAGCTGATGGCAGTCGCCTAACCAACTGAGCCACCCAGGCACCCAACCCTGTTCTGCTCTTAAATAAGCCTGAATCCAACTACTTACATGTCTACCAGTCTAACCCAAGCCACCAACAACTCTCATATAACTGCAACAGCACTTCTCAGTGCCTGAAATGACTCTCCTACATGGTTATTACCTCACAAGGGTAGGGGATTCTGGGATTCTCATTCACTGCCTAGAAGAGACCCTGGCACAAAGCTGGCACTCCATAAATATTTTTGGCAGAGAATAAATTTGGCTGGCAATAATCTGGTCTCAAGACAAGTGCAGTAAGTTCTTAGGAAGGGCTAATGCAGTCATTTAACTACTAAGCAATGTCTAGTAAGCCTTTTTCTGTACTGTGCTCTAGAAATACAACAATGTATAATACAGTTTCTGCCCTCCAAAAGCTAGCAGTCTACTGAGGAAGTCCAATAAAAAAAGGCAGTAAGAAAAGTGGAGGGGCGCCTGGGTGGCTCAGTCGTTGGGCATCTGCCTTCAGCTCAGGTCATGAGGGATCGAGGCCCACATCGGGCTCCCTGCTCAGCGGGAGGCCTGCTTCTCCCTCTCCCTCTCTCCCTGCTTGTGTTCCTGCTCTCGCTATCTCTGTCAAATAAATAAATAAAATCTTAAAAAAAAAAAGAAAAATGGAGAAATGTTAAGGCAGAGATAAACACAAAAGAGGATGTTTTAGCAGACTCTTAATGGATGAATAGGCCACGCAAGGGGGAAGTGTTATACACAGTGGTACTGAAGCAAATGGGTATCCATTGCAGAAAATAAACTTCACACCATAGACAATATAAAACTTAGACACAAATGTAGAGAAAAATCTGTAAAATTTGAAAAGCATAGCAGAAAATCTTTTTGATCTTAATGTAAGCAAAGATAGGACACAAAAAGCGCAAACTACAGAACAATTTATAAATTGGGACTTTATCAAAATTAAACTTTTGTTCTTCAAAAGATTTTTTTTAATTTTTTAATTTTTTTAAAGATTTTATTTATTCATTTAACAGAGAGAGACACAGCGAGAGAGGGAACACAAGCAGGGCGAGAGGGAGAGGGAGAAGCAGGCCCCCCCACAGAGCAGGGAGCCCGATGCAGGGCTAGATCCCAGGACCCTGAGACCATGACCCGAGCCGAAGGCAGACGCCTAACGACTGAGCCACCCAGGTGCCCCTTCAAAAGATATTATTAAGAAAATGAAAAGGCAAGCCACAGATTGGGAAAATATCTGCAAAACACGTATTTGATATCTAGAATATATAAAGAACTCTTACAATTCATTCATAATAAATAACCCAATAACAAAATGGACAAAAGATTTTAACAGCCATATCACCAAAGAAAATATATACATATAACATATAAGCACATAAAAAGATGCTCAGTATCTTTCATCATTAGGGAAATACAAATCAAAGTGATAATGAGCTATCACTATATACCCACCAGAATGGCAACGGCTAAAACTTAAAAAGACTGACCATACAAAGAGCTGATGAAGATATGGAACAAATGGAACTCTCACACTTGGCCGGTGCACAAATGGTATCTGGACAAATGACAGTTTATTTTATTTTTTTTAATATTTTATTTATTCATTCATGAGAGCCAGAGGGGGAGAGAGAGAGAGAGAAGCAGAGGGAGAAGCAGGCTCCCAAAGACCAGGGAGCCCGATGCGGCACTCGGTCCCAGAACCCTGGGATCATGACCTGAGCCGAAGGCAGACGCTTAACCATCTGAGCCACCCAGGCGTCCGACAGTTTATTTTAAATATGAATCTGTCCTATAACCCAGCAAATCTACTTCTAGGTATTTATCTTAGAAGAAACAAAACAAAACAGGCAACAAAAACTATAACTTAGGGGTACCTGGGTGGCTCAGTCAGTTAAGTGTCTGCCTTTGCTCAGGTCATGATCCCACGGTTTTAGGGTTGAGCCATTTGTCAGGCTCCCTGCTCAGTGGGGAGCCTGCTTCTCCCTCTCCCTCTGCCAGCTGCTTCCCCTGCTTGTGCTCTCTCTGTCAAATAAATAAAATATTTTATAAAAAAAAATTTTTTTAGGGCGCCTGGGTGGCTCAGTTGGTTAAGCGACTGCCTTCGGCTCAGGTCATGATCCTGGAGTCCCAGGATCGAGTCCCACATCGGGCTCCCTGCTCAGTAAGGGAGCCTGCTTCTCCCTCTGACCCTCCCCCCTCTCATGTACTCTCTCTCTCTCTCTCATTCTCTCTGTCTCAAATAAATAAATAAATAAAATCTTTAAAAAAATAAATAAATAAAAATAAAAAAAAATTTTTTAGAGGCACCTGGGTGGCTCAGTCGTTAAGTATCTGCCTTTGGCTTGGGTCATGATCCCAGGGTCCTGGGATCGAGCCCCGCATCGGACTCCCTGCTCGGCAGGAGGCCTGCTTCTCCCTCTCCCACTCCCCCTGCTTGTGTTCCCTCTCTCGCTGTGTCTCTCTGTCAAATAAATAAAATCTTTTTAAAAAATTATTTTTTTAATTAAAAAAGATTATTCTACCCTCTACTTTGAATCTATATGTAAACATCCTTAAATCTGATTACTAACTGGCTTTTGTGTGCCTTAATGATAGGAAAAAATTGTGTAAGAGCAGACACAGCTGCCATAAAAGGCGACTCGATGATATCAATCTCCTGAGGGTGTGCTTAGAGTAAGCTCAAAGAACACATTACCTCTCAAATACAGACATGACTGAGTTTGAACTTGCATAGTTGAGGTTTAGACACTAGGCTGGAGTTCTATCAAGAAAACGCCTCTCTGTAAGGCTGTGTCAACAAAGTCAATCAGTTTCCTACCTGGTCTCCCCAACACCAACGTGGAGCTGAGCTATCAAAAGTCCATCACCACTACTGGTGTTAAAAATATGCTTAGATCATCTTCACTCAATTTGTAAAAGCAAGGCTAATTATCATGGCTCAATATCAAAGTAGTGACTCCCCAGGGTTGTGCAGGTTACTGGAAAGATGCCCCCATCGAAAGATTCTGACATAAATGGAGGAAGGAAAGGCAAGATGATGTGTAGTTTGAAAAAGCTCCAGTGATTCTGATATTCTAATTTTTCTTGTCACTGACACTGACACAGTCCTTGAAACATAATATTTAAAGTAATTTATATAGGTCTTAAAAAATTAACACTCTACAGCAGTAAGTTTTATAGAGTAACAACCCACATTAACTGCTATTTACGATCTCATGTCTCATTTTGTCCAGCTGGCTTTGAAATGACCCTCATGTTTTTTTTTTTTTTAAAGATTTTATTTACTTGTTAGAGAGACAGAGAGCGTGGGCGAGAGAGTGAGCAAGGGTACAAGCAGGCTCCCTGCTGAGCAAGGAGCCTGATGCAGGACTCGATCCCAGGGCACTAGGATCATGACCTGAGCCGAAGGCAGACGCCTAACCGACTGAGCCACCCAGGCGTCCCTGACCCTCATCTTTAATCTCTGGTTTTGTCAAACACTGCTTTTCCATCTGATGGCTTTAGCTGAAAACTGCAGGCATCTCAACTTTCTCAAAAGCAATAAATATACGATCAGGCAACCTGCAGTTTAGTGAAGCTTACAACTTACCAAGAGCTAAGAGGTGCAGAACAAGCCAATAATGGACAGAAATATTTGCCCTAGTCAGGGAGGTAAGGGAAGGCTTTCCTGAGAAAGAGGGTGCTGGTTCTTGCATATGAAAAATGAGGAGATAAACCCGAGAGAAAAAGAGTGTTCCAGGCAGGAGGATCGGTAGGTATCTCATATCTAAAACCCACGAATCTCTTTACGAACATTATGGATCATCCATATTTGACACTCGAAAGTCCAGACAGGACTGAAAGCAAGCAGAGCGATAAGAACAAGAAGTCTCCGAGAATAAGTACTTTTAGTAAATCTTGGGCCAGCACGGCACAAGCAGCAGAACCCAAGCTCACGGTGTTGCGATATGAAGCTTAGATCTGCGAAGACAAAAGCTCCTTCGACCTCTGCTTGGCCGGAGCCCGCTCACTAGAGCACTAGTCCAACAGGAAAAGCGAGGGAAGTGGGATGGGAAAGTCGGGAAGACAAGAGAGGGTGAGGGATGGAGTGAGGAGTGAGGCCTCCGAGCCAGGCATTTCTGAATATACAAAAAAGAGTAGAAAGCTAGCGACCCACTACTGCGACCCAAACACGAGCACCTAGCTAATGGGACCTCCGAACCGTGGCAACTGAGCTAGGGAGGGAGACAAGCCTACAGTGACTAAGCAGACACAATCATCGGACCGTGAAGGCAAGACTGTTGCGGGTGCCCTTACCGTGACGGTCGGCTCGCCGTCGAGTTCCTCCATACCGCCTCGCCTCAGCGCCCTGGAACTTGCACTGCCGCCAATACTCCCGGCTCAGGCCTCCCGCTCACAGCCGGCTGCGAAAGAGGACCCCCTCCGGAGCGCCTCCTGCACTGCCTGCAGGCCCAAACGCCCATCGCTACAGGGTCCTCTCCTCTCGGCCACGATCCTCCCTCTGCGACACTCTACACATGTCCCTCCTTACTGGCCGGCGACAACACGACAGGGAAAACAGAGCCAGAGCAGCTTGTCCTCACAATAACCCTTCAACCAGGTCAGGCGCCGCCGCGGACAGCTCCGCGCCGGCCAGGGAAAAGGCCCCCGGAGACGGCGGGAGCCGCGGCGGTGCGGTTGCGCGTGCGCGGGATGGGGCGGCTGCTCTGAGGCGAGTGCAGGCCCTGGCCCCGGGTTGAGCGAGCTCATGGTATCTCCGGACTCTGGCCGTTCTCGCCCCTGTGTGGTCTGCAAGTTAACGTCGTCGCAGCTGCTTCTCTGAACGGTATCCAGGCTTTGCCCAATCCCCGTCGGTCTACCGGGCTTGTTTATGAAGGCGGTCGCTGCTCCGCCCACCCCAAAACGCTCAAAAGGCACGCAGACAAGATTAAAGCGGCGGAAACAACTGTGAAATCGAGACAGCTGGGCTTGCTTAATTAAATACAAATACTAGTTTGTTATCTCACCAAAGCAAAGCAGAAAAGGGGACTTAAATCAGGGAATCCCAGACCTTGTTATGTAAAACTGAGAAGTGTTCCAATAACTTAAAGGAGTAATTTATTTTGTAAATGCCATACTTGCAAATACATACGCATACAGGGAAGAAAATAACGACTGTTTCTAAATTAACGAATAAGCAACTTTTCGAACGAATTGAAGATAATTCGAAATTTAAAGATAAGTCTTAGGAAATACTGCCTGGAAGTGTATCAGCTGCTTTTACTTAGAAAAGAAATTTGATCTGAAAACAAGACATAATTTCAAAACTCTCCCTTCCCTGAGGTTCTTCTGAACGGCGTATTTGAATTGGTAGAAAAAGATGACTTGGAGTGGTTAGGAAAATCCTGTCACCCCAATAGTTAGTTCTTTTGAGGTACAGAATCTGTTAAGCAAAGGAAGAAAAATTCTTGTGGCTATCACAATTTCATCCAAATCTTTGTCTCTGAAGACAGCTATCCATAGGATGAACTTTAATGCAGTTTTGCACAAAATTCCACACTGTTCTACCATCTGTGTCTTAATGCATTTTCCAAATGTTTCACAGTTTCACTGATCTGAATGTTTCTAACACGAGTGGTGTGACTATGAAGTATGAGGAAGCATTCATGTCCATTTTCCAGGGAGTAAAAAGAGGCCTAATCTTTTCTGAGAGTAAAATGAACATTCGGGGTGCCTGGCTGGCTAAGTCAGTAAAGCATGCAACCCTTTGTTTTTTGTTTTTTGTTTTTTTGAGCATGTGACTCTTGATCACATTGGGTATAGAGATTACTTAAAATCTTGGGGCGCCTGGGTGGCAGTGGGTTAAGTGCCGGACTCTTGATTTTGGCTCAGGTCATGATCTAGGTCTTGAGATCAAGCCCCAAGTGGGGCTCTGCACTTAGCATGGAGCCTACTTAAGATTCTCTCCCTCTCCCTCTGTCTCGCCCCCCCCCACTCTCTCTCAAAAAATAAAATTAATTAAAAATAATAATAAAGGGGCGCCTGGGTGGCTCAGTCAGTTAAGTGTCTGCCTTCGGCTTGGGTCATGATCCCAGGGTCCTGAGATCGAGCCCTAAGTCAGGCTCCCTGCTCAGCTGGGAGTCTGCTTGTCCCTCTTCCTTTGTCCTTCCCCCCCACACTGCTGATGCTCTCTCTCTCTGTGTCTCTCTCTGTCTCAAATAAATAAAATCTTTAAAAAAAAAAAAAAAAAAAACCAGGATGAAAGACCAAAAAGAAAAACCACCTTTCTCAAAGGGAGACCTGAGAAAAAACTATTTGAATGACAAAGACCTTGGAAAATTTTAGTACTACAGTTTCTTGATTTTTTTTTAAAGAACATACTTTTTTTAAAGATTTTATTTATTTATTTGATAGAGACAGAGATAGCGAGAGCAGGAGCACAAGCAGGGGGAGTGGGAGAGGGAGAAGCAGGCTTCCCAAAGAGCAGGAAGCCGATGCAGGGCTCAATTCCAGGACCCTGGGATCATGACCCAAGCCGAAGGCAGACACCCAACGACTGAGCCACCCAGGCGCCCCAGTTTCTTGATATTTTAAAACTTATTTGAAGGGCACCTGGCTGGCTTAGTCAGTAAAGCATGTGGCTCTTGATCTTGGGGCTGTGAGTTCAAGCCCCATGTTGGGTGTAGTGATTACTTAAAGATTAAAAAAAAAAAAGACCCTCATTTGAAGAAGCATTGAAATTGTCTGACCTTGGACTAGGTAATACTAGGTCTGGGAATAAGTATTCTGGGAATACTAGGAAAAAGTATTAGAAACATATTTTGAGGGCGCCTGGGTGGCTCAGTTAGTTGGGTGTCTGCTTTCAGCTCAGATCATGATCTCAGGGTCCTGGGATCCAGCCCCATGTCAGGCTCCCTGCTTGGCAGGGAGTCCGCTTCTCTCTTTCTCTCCCTCTGCCCCTCCCCCTGCTCTTGAGTGCTCTCTTTCTCTCTCAAATGAATAAATAAAATATTTTAAAAAAAGAAACATACTTTGGTCTAAGAGCACTACACACCAGCAACTTTACATAATCGTTCAAATACGTTTACTTTTTTTTTAAAGGAAACTAAAGCTAATAGAGTTATTATTATTCTATCTATGGACCTTTTTCTTCCTTCTAGTCCCTCTCGATATACTTCCAAGAATGAGGTTTCAATTACATAGTTTATAAATCCTCTTTTTCTTACGTATAATCATAAATGAATACTTTTGGAAAAACAATCAGTATACAAATCTTTTTGTCTTGTCTTCCATAGGCTCCTCCTCTCTTTATATTGGTTGGTTTAACTCCTGAATTCCTGTATCTATACTGAAGAGTCTTCAATCATGCAAGAGAAATTTCAACCTGAGGTATATCAGAACCCAAGGAAGACAGAATAAAATACTTCTGGAATCAAATAAAAATCTCCTAAAACGAAACATAATTATTGCCCAAAAGTCAAACCAGAAATCACTTTCAGTCACTCCAAAGTCAAACTAAGAATCATTCTCAGATCAAGCCAGAAGAACTGTGCTCTAGCACATCTCTAGATGTGGCCCATATAAAGTGCTAAGGGGATGCATTTAATGCATCCTAGTAAATTCAAATCTCCCTAGCCTGCAGAGAAATAAATACATATATCAAGCAACGTAACTATTTTGGAAACAAAGTAGAAATCTATAATCAAGAGGGGCGCCTGGGTGGCTCAGTAGTTAAGCGTCTGCCTTTGGCTCAGGTCATGATCCCAGAGTCCTGGGATTGAGGCCCGCATCGGGATCTCTGCTCAGCAGGCGGCTGCTTCTCCCTCTCCCTGCCACTCTGCCTACTTGTACTCTCTCTCTCTGTTAAATAAATAAATAGAATCTTGAAAAGGAAAGAAAGAAAGAAATCTATTATCAAGAAACATAGAGGGGTACCTGGGTGGCTTAGTTGGTTGAGCGCCCAGCTCTTGATTTCAACTCAGGTCATGATCTCCTGGAGCATGGAGCCTGCTTAACATTCTCCCTCTGCCCTTCCCCCCACTTGAGCACACACTCTTTCTCCCTAAAAAAAAAGAGAGAGAGAGAGAGAGAGAGAGAAGCATACAAATATTTATGTACTTTGACCCTGTAAGTCCTCTCTTGAAAATTTACTTCAGGGGCGCCTGAGTGGCTCAGTCATTTAAGTGTCTGCCTTTGGCTCAGGTCATGATCCCAGGGTCCTGGGATCCAGCCCCACTCCATGCTCAGCAGGGAGTCTGCTTCTGCAACTCCCCCTGCCTGTGCTCTCACTCTCACTCTGCCCTCTCTCAAATAAATAAATTTATTAAAATCTTAAAAAAAAGAAAATTTATTTCAAATAACTTCAAAACAAAAATGGTATATTTTGGTATGTGCTATATATAACACAACAACAAAAATTTATCAATCTCCACACTATTGACATTTTGGACCAGAAAATTCTATGTTGTGAGAGCTGTCCTGTACGTTGCAGGATGTTTAGCAGAATCCCTGGCTTCTACCCACTAGATGCCAATAATACCCCTCAACAATTGTAACAACTGAAAATGTCTCTAAATATTCCCCATATTCCTTAGGGGACAAAATCACCTCTGTTAAGAATTGCTGGTATCAATGTTCAACCTTAGAGGAACAGAGGAATAACTAAGTAAATATAACAGCAATGAGATTGCCCGGCTATTTCGAAGAACTATGAAGAACATGGAAAAGACTCTCAAGATGTTTTAAAATGTTCACCTTTTTTTGTCCCCATAATTGGTTTTTTTTTTTAATGGAAAGGGTTACACTTTTTTATTTTATTTTTTTAATTTAATTTATTTATTTGACAGAGAGACAGCGAGAGAGGGAACACAAGCAGGGGGAGTGAGAGGCAGGCTTCCCACTAAACAGGGAGCCTGATGTGGAACTCCATCTCAGGACCCTGGGATCATGACCTGAGCCTAAGGCAGACACTTAACAACTGAGCCACCCAGGCGCCCTATATGGAACTTTTTAATTATATAGTACACATGAAACTAATATAACACTAACTGGAATTAAAATAAAAACTTTAGAAAGAAGAAAAAGTCATCTTTTAGCATGTTTACCAGATAATTTTAAAATCAAAAATTTGGGTGCCTGGGTGGCTCAGTCGTTAAGTGTCTGCCTTCGGCTCAGGTAATGATCCCAGGGTCCTGGGATCAAGCCCCTCATTGAGCCCCTCCTGGAGCCCCTCCTGGAGCCCCTCCTGGAGCCCCACATCCAGCCCTGCATCTAGCCCCGCAGGGGGCTCCCTGCTCAGCCAGAGGCTTACTTCTCCCTCTCCCACTCCCCCTGCTTGTGTTCCCTCTCTCACTGTCTCTCTCTGTCAAATAAATAAATAAACTTAAAAAAATAAATAAAAATAAATTCAAAAGTAAACCAAAAATTTTTCTGCAATTAAATTACAAATAATATTTCTAAAATTATATAAAGATATTTACATGTGCATAAAGACCAAATTAAAATTTGAGAGATAAGGAACACCTGAGTGGCAAGTTGGTTAAGTGTCAGACTCTTGATTTCAGCTCAGGTCCTGATCTCAGGGTTCTGAGATCAGGCCCCAAATAGGGCTCCGCACTGAGCACAGAGTGAGCTTCAGATTCTCCTTTTCCCTCCCCTTCTGCTCCTGCCTCCAACTCACAGGTGTGCAGGCTCTCTCTCTCTCTCAAATAAATAAAAGCTTTAAAAATAAATAAAATAAAATTGAGAGATAAGTGTTGTATTATGGGAATGGGACTGAATTAAAATCTTTTATTCTTTATTTTATTTATTTATTTAAGTAATCTCCACACCCAATGTGAAGCTTGAACTCACAACCCCAAGATCATGAGTTGCATGCTCTACCAACTGAGCCAGCCAGGTGCCCCCAAAATTTTTATTCTTTTAAAAATAATTCCTGGTAGGGCGCTTGGGTGGCTCAGATGGTTAAGCATCTGCCTTCGGCTCAGGTTATGATCCCAGGGTCCTGGGATCGAGTCCCGCATCAGGCTCCCTGCTTCTTGGGAGCCGGCTTCTCCCTCTGCTTCTCTCTCTCTCTCTCTCTGTCTCTGTCTCTCATGAGTAAATAAATAAAATCTTTAAAAATAAATAAATAAATAAATAAATAATAAAAATAATTCCTGGTATTCGTGGGTGGCTCAGTGGGTTAAGTATCTGCCTTCAGCTCAGGTCATGATCCCAGGGTCTTGGGATCGAACCCTGTGTCAGGCTCCCTGCTCAATGGAGAGCCTGCTTCTCTCTTTCCCTCTGCTGCTCTCCCTGCTTGTGTGCTTGCTCTCTCTCTCTCTGTCTCTGTCAAATAAATAAAAAAATCTTTTTAAAAAAATAAAAATAGGGCGCCTGGGTGGCTCAGTTGGTTGGGCGACTGCCTTCGGCTCAGGTCATGATCCTGGAGTCCCGGGATCGAGTCCCGCATCGGGCTCCCTGCTCGGCGGGGAGTCTGCTTCTCTCTCTGACCCTCCCCCCTCTCGTGTGCTCTCTCTCTCTCATTCTCTCTCTCTCAAATAAATAAAATCTTAAAAAAAAAAATAAAAATTAAAAAATAAAATTAAAAAAATAAAAAAATAAAAATAATTTCCTGATGTTTTAAACACATACAAATACACATATTGATACATACATATGTACACATACACAAATAAGGCCTTATTTGTGAAAACTTGCTCTATGGCCCCATGTAAGACTTCAAGTTGAGAAATAAAATTATAAATGTGACAAGTTCTCTATTGGAGGAGTAAAAGCTGTTCTAGCCCTGTGGCTCTCAAATTTCAGTGAGCTTCAGAATTATCTAGAGTGCTTGTTAAACCACTGACTCATGGACCCTATCACCAGAGTTTCTTATTCAGTGGGTCTAGGGTACCGCCCAGGTATTTGCACTTCTACCAGATTCACAAGTACAGGTGATGTAGTTGCCCAGGGGACCACTTTTTGAGAACCGTTCTCCCAGTTCTGTTCTCCAGCTCAGGGTGAGAGTAATCACTCACAAACAGGAGCTTGAAGTGTATAGATATTATCTATATTTGGCACAACTGTGAAATATGAGATTTGCTCAATATCGGTTCATTTTTTTTTTAAGATTTTATTTATTTGACAGAGAGACACAGCTAAAGAGGGAACACGAGCAGGGGGAGTGGAAGAGGGAGAAGAAGGCCCCCGGCCGAGCAAGGAGCCCGATGCGGGGCTGGATCCCAGGACCCCAGGACCATGACCGGAGCCGAAGGCAGACGCCTAACAACTGAGCCACCCAGGCGCCCTGATATCTGTTCATTTTATGAGACAAACAGCCTCAAATCACTGGCCCTGCTTGAGTCCAGTAATGGACAGAGAAGTAGGACTGGAGTGTTAATGGGATTAGAAGAAACTGTCATTCCAGTGCAGAAGCTGCATTCAGGAAACCCACTGTAGGCATTTTTGGTATTCTCATGACGAGAACTATGTTACTATTGCTATGTCAGTAAATTTCTTTTTTAAGGTTTTATTTATTTATTTGAAGGAGAGAGACACAGCGCGAGAGGGAACACAAGGCATGGGGAGTGGGAGAGGGAGAAGCAGACTCCCCACTGAGCAGGGAGCCCGATGTGGGGCTCGATCCCAGGACCCTGGGACCATGACCTGAGCCGAAGGCAGATGCTTAACCGACTGAGCCACCCAGGCGCCCCGCTATGTCAGTAAATATTTATTGATCACTGGGTCTCAGGACTTTGTTACTTGCAGAGACTACAAAGGTAAATAGCAATGATACCCACCCTCAAAAAGGCCCTTATAGGGCCATCCTCTAAGTTATGTGTGTGTGCAGTATGTATATTACTAGACAGTGATGTATGGTATTGTGATTTGGGACAATATTTCCCTATAGTTATACCCCAGCTGACACATTTAAAGTGCAATATAGCAGGTTCTTGGCTTTGACTGTTGGCACTTTCTCAAGTCTTATCTTTGCCATGACACAAAGATAGAAAGCTGGAAGTTTTCTATAATATCACCATTCCAGAAATCCTCCAGATTTCCTGCAGTATTTAGGCATTCAGTATTCAATGTTCTTACAGTGTTCACAGAGATAGCTCAAGTACTCAACTAACCTTTGTTAGAATGTGAAGGAAATTTGATGTTATAAACTACACGCTTTAGTTGTCTGTGTTATAAATTCAGTTATGTGTTTCTTGGAGTTTTTGGCAAAGACTTAAAGCTCTAAACAAGACTCTGTGATTCTTGTTTTCCTACTACTTGTAGGAATATTGTTTTTTCTTTGGCAGCTGGCCCTGAAGAGTACCTTCTGGCAGGTTCACCCTACCCTTACTTAACTTCTTATGCCAATTATTGATATTTAACTAGATTTCCAGAGGAATGAGGCCTTTCTTGCCCAAGTTCCTACTCACCACACAGCTCCCTCCTCACTTACCACTTCTCTCATCCTTCAGCATCCAGGAACTATGCAAGGTGTTGGGGATAAAACGGCAAACGAGACAGACAGGTCTCTGCTTTCATGGAACTTTCATTCTGCTGAGAGACAACCAAACAAAAATTTAAGTCAAAACAACTTAACTGGTGCTCCTGGCACTATTCTAGGATTTTTTTCTGCCTGTTTTTTCTCTTCCTTCCATATGGATCTATATGCGGTCCTACAGTAACTAAGCGCTGGGCTCTGAGTTGGAAAGTCTGAATTGCACAGGATTCTGGCTCTGCTACTTCCAGCCAGGTGACCAAGTTGCCCAACCATTCTGTCTTATTTTCTTCATCTGTAAAATGGGGAAAATAATAGAGGTTTTGTGAGGATCAAAGGCTTAGTATAGAATCCCCAGATAATAATCACTCGATGAACATCTGCCATTGTTCTTTTCTGTATTTGTTACCCCTTCTACTTTCTTATTCTAAAGCACCCTCTTCCAGTGCCCAGCCACTCCCTTCCCACCCCTATAAAAATGATGAAGGGAGAAATTTTATGTTGGGAAATTTCTATCTTTTCACATATTTCCCCCTTGGAAATTGGAAAAGGACTCCTAGTATACAACTTCAGTAGATTCCCTAGGTTCAACTCACAGAATTCCGGTCTGCCATTGGAAAATATTTTTTCTTTTTTTTTTTTTAAGATTGTATTTATTTATCTGAGAGGGAGGGAGAGAGAAAGAGAGCACACAAGCAGGGGAGCAGGAGAGAGAGAAGCAGACTCCCCGCTGAGCAGGGAGCCTGATGCAGGGTTCAATCCCAGTTCCCTGGGATCGTGACCTGAGCTGAAAGCAGACGCTTAACCAACTGAGCCACCCAGGCACCCGTGCCATTGGAATATATATGCTCACACATTTGAATATGCTTAACTACTTTTTATAGGAGCTCCTCCTTTGCCTGGAGGTGATTTTGTAATTTAGCATAACTTTGAAGAGGAAGGATATTGTAAGACACACCTGTCGCCCAAAAGCTAACGACTAAACAACCATTTGATTATTGGAGGCCCTCATATATTAATAAGAGTAAGTTTAACACGACATATTCCTTTTTGATGGTTCTCCAGTCTTATCAGGCTGGGAAGGTACGTGATGGCAAAAGAAGACCTAGGTTCAGGAGAGCAAGGATAGCATCTCTCTTTCTCTATAGTACCTGGCATAGCACCCAGCTTGTTCATTCCCTGGCATACAGTAGAAGCTCAATCAACACTACTTGCCAGCTGTGTGATATTGGGCAAGTTACTTAACTCCTTTGACCCTCAGTAGAAAATATATACTACACCTACTTGGAAGGGTTTGTTTAAGGAGAAAATGAGCTAATATTAGTAACGCCCCACTCAGTGCCTGAGCAGGGCAGTTGGTTCTCTTCCCCTTTCACTTCTTGTGTATGGCCTGATTATACCCACCCCCGGCCTGATTATAAGTTATTTGAGTCAGGGACTTTGCCCAGTGCCTAGCATATGACCTTACACATAGGGATAGCTTCAATTTATTTACTCATTCAGTGAATCTTTGAGTATCTACAATGGACAAAAGCTTGGAGTTGATAGAGAGCTGGCACATTCAGGAACCCCACGTAATTGAATATGACTGAAGCAGAGACTTCCAGGAGGAAATGATGAGAAAGAGCTAGAATGGTTAGCCTGGATTAGCTCTCAAAGGGCTCTGTAGGTCTTATAAGAATTTTGGACTTTACCCTTCAAGGCAGAGGATTGCCACTGAACCAAGGAGTGGCAAAAACTTTTGTTTTTACTTTATTTTTTTAATTATTATTATTTTTTAAAGATTTTATTTATTGGGCTGCCTGGGTGGCTTAGTCGTTAAGCGTTTGCCTTTGCCTCAGGTCATGATCCCAGGGTACTGGGATCAAGCGCCGCATTGGGCTCCTTGCTCTGAGGGAAGCCTGCTTCTCCCTCTCCCACTCCCCCTGCTTGTGTTCCCTCTCTCGCTGTGTCTCTCTCTGTCAAATAAATAAATAAATAAAAATCTTTTAAAAAATAAATTAAAAATTATTTAAAATAAAAAAGTTTATTTGAGAGAGAGAATGAGAGAGAGCATGAGGGGGGGGGGTCAGAGGGAGAAGGTGACTCCCTGCTGAGCAGGGAGCTGGATGCGGGACTCCGTCCTGGGACTCCAGGATCATGACCTGAACTGAAGGCAGTCGCTTAACCAACTGAGCCATCCAGGCGCCCTCGTTTTTACTTTAGAATGGTTTGTGGGGTGCCTGGGTGGCTCAGTCGGTTAAGTGCCTTCAGCTCAGGTCATGATCCCAGGACCCTGGGATCGAGCCCCACACGTGGCTCCTTGCTCATCGGGGAGCCTGCTTTTCCCTCTCCTTCTACCTACTACTCCTCTGCTTGTGCTCTCTCTCTCTCTGTCAAATAAATAAAAATTCTAAAAAAAAAAAAAAAGAATGGTTTATGGTTCTCAGACAAGTGTGTGTAAGAATCACCAGGCAAGCTTGTTAAAAATGGGGGATTCTAGGGGCGCCTGGGCGGCTCAGTCATTAAGCATCTGCCTTTGGCTCAGGTCATGATCCCAGGGTCCTGGGATCGAGCCCCACATCCGGCTCTCTGCTCAGCAGGAAGCGTGCTTCTCAGTCTCTCCCTCTGGCTTGTGTTCCCTCTCTCGCTGTCTCTCTCTCTCTGTCAAATAAATAAAATCTTAAAAAAAAATGGGGGATTCAAGAGCCACATTGCCCAAGAATATGCATTTACTTAATTTTATTTTTCTAAGAATAGGCATTTAAACTGGTACCCTAGGGGCCCCCATCTGCCTCAGGTGGTAGAGCATGCACCTCTTGATCTCAGGGAGGTGAGTTCAAGCTCCAAGTTGGGAGTAGAGCTTGCTTAAAACAAAACAAAACAAAACAAACAAAAACAAACAAAAAATGGTACCCCAGATGATTCTGATCCACTCAAATATATAGGCACAAGAGAGACATACCTTAGAAAAATAATAATAAAAAAAAAAAAACAGGAGGCTGGCTCTCTCGGCCTTAGCGCCATCTTCTTGGAAACCTCTGCGCCATGAGAGCCAAGTGGAGGAAGAAGCGAATGCGCAGGCTGAAGCGTAAAAGAAGAAAGATGAGGCAGAGGTCCAAGTAAACCGCTAGCTTGTGCACCCATGGAGCCACAGGAGCAGAAATAAGGAAAGCCAGAGGCCAGGGACGCTGGTACCAATTGTTGGACTGCATGCCTACTTTCTAGAGCTTGATTCAAGGGCTCTAGATCATCGCCATCTGATCGCAACGACCACCTTTGAAGAGACCTGCCTTGTTCATACCAAAACAGTCCCTTTTGGTCCTTTGCCCTGGACCTGTGACTTTCGGGACTAATTCTGTTTTCATTTGTGGCTGGATGTAACACGTGTACAATAAATCATCTCTTCTGCTGTCTTAGCTGAAGAAAAAAAAAAAAAAAAAAAAACAGGAGGCTATTGCAGTAGCCTTGGGGTAAGCAGACTTGAATTCAGGCTTCACCTGCCTGCCCTGATCAATTTGCTTTCCTTGGCCTGTCTTACACCTAGCACCTTAAGCCTCCTCTTCCCCATGGAGGATCAGCTGGAAGCCCAGCAAATGAGACTAGCCCAGAGACCAGACAGAGGCTGAAGAGAAGTAGCTAGATTTGGTAGGTATTTAGAAGGTGGAATAGACTAGACTCAAAGATCCTTTGGATGGGGACCGGCGAGGGTGAAGAAGAGCAGGAAGTCAAGGACGCCCCCTGGCTCTCCGGCTTGGAGGAGCAATAGTTGTAATGGTGTGCCATTCAGTGAACCAAGAACTCAAAGGAGAAGGGCAGTTCCCGGAAGGTGAAGTGAGGAATTTTAGTTGAGATTTGCTGAGTTTGTGGTGTCTCTGGGACATCCAAGTGAAGATGTTCACAGGTCAGCTGGATTTATGGGTTGGAAGATCAGAACAAGATCTAGTTTAGAAATACGTATTTGAGAATCAGCTAATAGGTGGTAATAGAAGGTGGGTGAAATCATCCCAGGAGAGGGAATAGAATGATAAGAGAAGAGGATCTAAAACAAAATGCAAGGAACATTTAAGGGAAGGGCTGACGAGGAAAAGAATTGCAAAGGGATCAAGGACCGGCCTGAGTCAACAGCCCAAAGTCACAGGGAGGGAGTTGAGAGGAGTGAGGAACGGGGAGGCACACTGGATTCAGCACAGAAGCCTGTGGTGACCTTGCAGAGAGCAGTTTTAGCAGAGCTCTAGGGACAGCACCAGATTGCCGTGGATTGAGGAGTGAGTGGGAGGTGAGGGAGTGGAGGCAGCTGGCATGGACAGTTTTTCAAGACGTTTGGCCAAGAATGGAGTGAGATGGAAGAAGGAAACAGAATCAAGAGAGTCTTTTTCTATGCTAAGGGAGGAGTGGAAGAAAGCACAGGATGAAGGAAATAATAAAACCTACCGAGAGTACCGGGAGGAATCCACTGCCCTGAAGTCAGGATTGTTCCTAAGAGGGACCTACTTCTGTTTTTTTAACCTGACCGATTGGTTTGGAATCTGGCTATTGAGTGGTTCACTCTTACAGATCCTGTTTCCTCTTGGAGGTTGGGAGCCAGGCCATGAGTAAGGAGTTTGTAGGATGAAAATTTTTCCTCAGCTAGCAAAGTACGGGTTTACCAGCAAGAAGCAAGTAGGCACCGCACTGAAGCAAGAGCCCGGTGGGAAGCGGGTTGAGGCTGAAGCTTTAAAATTCAAAGGATGAGAGGCTGAGTGAGTGTGATGTTCCTCCAACCGTGGGGAAAGCTGCATTTGGGTCACCAAACAAGATGGTTTTTTCCCAGAACCTCCTGCTGGGGCTTTTACTTAGGCTTCCCCCTTCTCCTCTACTCAGTCTGCCTTCCCCGGCCTGAGTCTCACGTCTAGGCCTCAAGCCTCCTCGTCCCCACCGAGGACCAGCTGGAAGCCATTTTGATTAAGCTCCACCACAGAAGGAGGACAATACAGCCCCGCCCAGAGCCAGGCGCGCCCCCGCGGCGGGCCGGGTGCGCGTGTCCGCGCCTCTTCCCGCCGGCCTGGCGGGCGCCGGGCCCAGGCCAGGGCGGTGCGAGGCGGGGGGTGGGGGTGGTTATGTAAGCGTTGCGCGCTCCCGCGAAGCGGCAACCAATGGGAAGCCCCGGCGGCTCGTGCTCGCGCACGCAGGGTGGGGGGAGGGAGCGCACGACGTGCGCGCGCCCTCTCCCTCCTCCACCGCTGCCGCCTCCTTCTTCTGCCGCTCCTGGTGCTGCTTGTGTGCTCGTTCGGTGCGGACCTGGTACCTCTTTTGTGAAGCGGCAGCTGAGGAGACTCCGGCGCTCGCTATGGCCGACGAAAAGCCCAAGGTGAGCTCGGCGCTGGCTTCCTCGGCTCGCCGCGCGGTCGGGGTCACGGCGCTGGCCGGGGTCCGGCCCGAGCCCGCCGCGGGCTCCCCGCGCCTTCCTGGGCCCCCCACGGGGACGGCCGCGGTTCAGGCCCGGGCGCTCCGCGCCATTTTCCTCCCTCCCCTCTTCCTCCCTCCCGCGCCGGAGGAGGCCCCGCCGCCCTCCCCCGCCCCCGACCGCCTCGGAGTGCGCGCCGGGCGCGAGTAGGGCGGGCGAATCGCGGACGCCCGCGGGCCCACCGGCCGCGAGCGGAGCTCCTCCGGCCCGGCCGGCTGGGCGCGCGTGCGGAGGGGCGTTAGGGCGCGCGGTGTCCCCACCCTCCGCGGACCCCGCGCCGGGGCGGGTGTTGCCGCCTCCGCGGTGGCGGGGAGTTCCCTCCACCCCGGGCCTCCCCCTCAGGGATGGGGGGCTGCGGGCATCTGGGGACCCCTGCCCCGCGCCGCGCTGGCCTGGCCAGGGCTCGAGGAGAATCAATGGGCTGCCGATGGGTTCCCCATCGGGCCGTCGTGAGGGCCCGGGGTTCGGGGATTCCCGGGGAGTATTTCCCACTTTCCTGGCTTCGGGGTCCCCAGGGGGCTGGGCAGGGGCTTTTCCCTGGGTGCCAGATCACCCCTAACCTGCGGAGACCATGCGGTTTCGAGAAGTTGGAGGCAGAGGTGCGAGCAGAAAGACTTGGTAGGGCTTAACTTTTTAACGCGGGTTTTGAGGCACCGGGAGGCTCTTCCCGTGAGGAGTAAGGCACACACTTCTTCCTGGCACACGGGACTTTCGTAGGGTTTGTTCTGTGACACCCCCTCCCCTTTCCTTTCTGAAGTGACTTGGGGGCTACGGAATTACATCAGCCCTTGATTTTGGTGAACTTCAGGTTGGGTGGAAATCTACAAGGAAGATTTGGAAGAAAACTGCATTTGACCCATGACAACAAAGGGGAGGGGAGAATAAGCTCTTAACTGAAAATAAAAGTGAGGCTGCTAATAGAGGCAAACATGAATAGTGGTTCTAAGTTACTACCGCTGCTTCAGAGAGAATCGAGGGATATTCCTCAGTTTTTTTTTTTAATGTAGTTGAGATACAAGTTATTAAATTGAGTTTAGTAACTTTTTAACAAGACAGTTGTAATGAGTTTCAGTTGCAAGTTTTAGATTTTTATCCTTGTACTTATTCTGTACTTAAAGCGCTTTATAAAGAGACAGGATGGTTATTTTTAATCTTTTTAAGGGAAATGACATATTCTGCAGGTTAAAATATGCCATTTTAGAAAATTCAGATGCAGGAGCGCCTTTTAGTGAATTGAGTGGGACCCATCGATAAAAGTCAATGGTTTTCGCTGATGGTATTGCATGTAGGCTACTCTTCCGTTTCTGTGACAGCTATTTAATATCATTGCTCCAGGATTTTTCATCTTTCAGATTGATTTCAGCGGCTGAAAACAGCTGTATACTCTTTTATCATACAGAATGAGAAACCTGTTGATTTCTGAAGCAAGTTGGGCTGCTGCTACTTTAAAAGGTGTTTGTTTTTCACATTTTCCAAATTATACTTTTATTTTTCTTTCAACAGGAAGGAGTCAAGACTGAGAACAACGATCATATTAATTTGAAGGTGGCGGGGCAGGATGGTTCTGTGGTGCAGTTTAAGATTAAGAGGCATACACCACTTAGTAAACTAATGAAAGCCTATTGTGAACGACAGGTGAGGAACTGACATACGCACTTCCAATAAAACTTATTAAGAAAAAACAAACCTTATTTTTTTGAAGAATAGAAAGTAGACTGGCATAATATTATCTTTCAGTTGAATGAATGTACTTATATACTTGACATATCAGTTCTATCCTACCCTTGGTATGCTGATGCTTCATGAAAGTCCTTAGGATGGTTTGGTTAATATTCTATATGATTCTAGTCCTATGCCAGAATTCATCAAATCATAGCCACAGCACAAAATTTGTTCCTCAGGGGATGAGATTTTACTTTTATAAGAGAATAAGAAGGATCTTGATAAAATTTCTTGTTAGGCTCTTTTTTTCTTAATCCATTTAAAATTTGTGTCACATCAAAACATTTTATTTTGAGCATTTAAGCAAATTTGGAAATTAAATTGTGAGTTTAACAACACTGCAATTTTCCTGAAGCATGTAAAATTGTAATATTTTCTTAAATAATGGTAGATGTCAAGAAATTTAACCTCCTGAGTCAGGCAGAAACATTCCTATGTTATAGGGACATTTGCATTTTACTCAGAAATTAGTAAATGGACAGCAAGAAGAGGAAGTAGAGATGAATAGATGCTGGGAGGTGAGTGCAGAGTTTAAGACAAAGAAGCTTCCTTTTGTGAGGTTGAATCTGTAACAATACGGAGGCAACTTTAAAGATGACTTTTGCAAGTATAACAAAAACTCTGGTACCTATATTCAATTATAACCTGGCAGAAGTATTTTTTTTTAATTCAACTTTGAATGTATAACATAAAAGTTGGGAAAGTCATTCTTTTAGACAAAAACAAGTTGTCTGCATTGCAAATTGTCCTAAAAATAGGCTCCAGATAGAGTAAGACTTAAACGTGTAGAAGTTGGGAGATTGAGTTTGAGCTGATATTTGGACTTCCTGCATGAGCTCTAAGGGCATTTGGAAGAAACTGAGGATAAACTTTGAGATTGAAACTTTGTTTTATGCCTAATTTATTTATAATAGAATACTGTGCTTATGATTCTTTTATCTTCATACATAAACTAATCTTAAAGTTTTTTTTTTTTTTTTTAAGATTTCATTTATTTTTTTGACAGATAGTGAGAGCAGGAACACAAGCAGGGGGAGTGGGAGAGGGAGAAGCAGGCTTCCCGCCGAGCAGGGAACCGGATGTGGGGCTCCATCCCAGGGCCCTGGGACCATGACCCAAGCCAAAGGCAGATGCTTAATGACTGAGCCACCCAGGCACCCCTATAGTTCTTTAAAAGATAATGGTTTTCAGTGTACTCTTATTTGAAGAATTTTGGCGAAATCCCTCCACATACTAATAAATATGTACTTCCTACTTGTGCTAAAGAATTTTTTGCTCTAGCGTCTTCCATATTTGAACACTAGTGCCCCTTCAGGTTACAGGGGAATTTTAAAAGGTAATCTTGTAGAACTTTTACACAGCATACCATTTACAAAGTAGAAACTCATGCTTAGATTTAGTGGTTTTCTTTCTTTTTTTTTTTAATATTTTATTTATTTGACAGAGACACAGCAAGAGCAGGAACACAAGCAGGGGGAGTGGGAGAGGGAGAAGCAGGCTTCCTGGGGAGCAGGGAGCCCGATGTGGGGCTCGATTCCAGGACCCCGGGATCACGACCCAAGCCGAAGGCAGACGCTCAACAGCTGAGCCACCCAGGTGCCCTAGATTTGGTGGTTTTCAATAAAATTCTCTGCCTATCTTTTCTTGTTACTAAATTTTAGATTTTAAATGGTCATACATTTTTTAAACGGTCCTGTTTTTCAAAACTTAATATGGAAACTCAACTGTAATGCAAAGTTGAAAAAACTTTTCATTGAATACCTGTGTACTTACCACCTAGCTTAACCATTAACATTTTATTATACATATCTATTGATAATCTCTATTAATCCTAGACTGTTAATATTTAAGACTTCCTGTATTTCTTGTAGGGGCCCCAAAGGAACTTTTTACTTATCTGATATTTATCAGATGCCTACCATGTGCTGGGGCTTATACCGTATGCCAGAAAAACAGACACATAGCACATCCCATATTGCAGATGTCTTTATACGAGATTGTTCTGTAAGATTGAGTTAGTGGGTCAATCAAGAATTTGGCGATTTTCCTGGTATGTTAAAATTTAGTGTATTGGGGCGCCTGGGTGGCTCAGTCGTTGAGCGTCTGCCTTTGGCTGGGGTCATGATCCCAGGGTCCTGGGATGGACCCTGCATCGGTCTCCCTGCTTGGCAGGTGGCCTGCTTCTCCCTCTCCCACTCCCCCTACTTGTTGTTCCTGCTGTCACTGTTTCTCTGTCAAAAAAAAATTTTTTTTAGTGCATTACTCACGTAAATAAAGTGAAAATTTTTCAGTTAGGTTTAAGTTGACTAAACTTGGGGCCACTCTTAATTTGCACTAGGGTAAAAAGAAGCATGGTAATCCATTAAAAAATAGAATTCTACTGCATATCACTTGGAATGCAAATATAATTTGAAGATAAGATTCAGGAAAATTTGGAAAGATTAGTTCCCATTTTCTTTTTAAATTAGGAATAACCTCAGAGTTTTGATTAAACAAGATCCCTGTTTACTTTTCAAATGTTTACTTCTCTCATTCTAAGGAAGAGGGAGTTAAAGTGTCACATAATTGGGCTGATCCCTGCTTTTTAAGTGTAGGTATAGCCTTTCAAAGGTCTAAATTTTTTTTTTTAAGACTTTATTTATTTGACAAAGACACAGCGAGAGAGGGAACACAAGCAGGGAGAGTGGGAGAGGGAGAAGCAGGCCTCCCGCCGAGCAGGGAGCCCAATGCGGGGCTCGATCCCAGGACCCCGGGATCATGACCTGAGCCGAAGGCAGACGCTTAACAACTGAGCCACCCAGGCGTCCCAAAAGTCTAAAATATTTATCCAATCTAATTTGCATAGCTAAAGGTGGCTTTTTGTTTTTTTGTTTTGACAGTTGAGGATTCTTGACTAAGGATTTCTTATCAAGATTAATTGAATACTCATATTTACTTTCTAATGAACTTAGTTGGCATTGGATCTTTGGAGGAGTTCCAGTAGATGTCTAATAGGCATCTCAAATTGAATGTGCAAAAGAAGACTTTTGATTCTACTCGTAGAAATCTTTTTCTCTGGTGTCCCTTCTCAATAAATAGCACTATGTTACATTTAGTTGGGAGGTCAAAATCTTGGGATCATCCTTGATGTTTTATAACTCCTATAAAATCCATCAACAAATTCTGTTCTCTACTTAAACCTGTACTGTTCAAAACAGTAGTCACAAGCCACGTGTGACTGTTTACCTCCTGAAATATGGCTAGTCCAAATTAATATGTGCCGGAAAGTGTACAATATATGCCAGATTTTGAAAACTTATAGTGGGAAAAGTAAAATATCTTAATTTTTCAAGTGTCAATTACATGTTAAAAGGATTTTTTATTTATTTGCAAGAGAGAATGAGAGAGAGGGAGGAGGGTCAGAGGGAGAAGCAGACTCCCCGCCCAGCAGGGAGCCCAGTGTGGGACTCGATCCCGGGACTCCAGGATCATGACCTGAGCTGAAGGCAGTTGCTTAACCAACTGAGCCACCCAGGCGCCTAAAACAAAAGGATTTTTTTTTAAATTTTATTTATTTAATTGACAGAGAGACAGCGAGAGAGGGAACACAAGCAGGGGGAGTGGGAGAGGGAGAAGCAGGCTTCCCGCCGAGCAGGGAGCCCGATGCGGGGCTCGATCCCAGGACCCTGGGATCATGACCTGAGCCGAAGGCAGTCGCCTAACCAACTGAGCCACCCAGGCGCCCCAAAACAAAAGGATTTTTAACATTGATTTACAACATTTAAAATTTTACCTGCTTGGGGCGCCTAGGTGGTCAGATGGTTAAGCCTCTGCCTTCGGCTCAGGTCAGGATCCCAGGGTCCTGGGATCAAGTCCCACATCCGGCTCCCTGCTCAGCGGAGAGCGTGCTTCTCCCTCTCTCTCTCTGCAACTCCCTCTGCTCGTGCTCTCTCTCTCTGTATCTCTCTGTTTCAAATGAGTAAATAAATAAATCTAAAATTTTACCTGCTTTTTAATGTGGCAATTAGAAAAATTAAAAATTACATATGTAGCTCACATATTTCTCTTGGATAGTGCTGAGCCCTCAACCATTTTATTCCACTATTGGTTGATTACTAACTTCGGAGACTTTCCTGATTAATTCAGAGTGTTTCTGCTCCCATTACTCGGTCCTCTCACTGTTTTTGTTTTTTGTATTGATCACTGTCTGTATTTGTCTCTCCATTAAAATGTAAGCTACATGGGGCGCCTGGGTGGCTCAGTCATTAAGCATCTGCCTTCGGCTCAGGTCATGATCCCAGGGTCCTGGGATCGAGCCCCGCAACAGGCTCCCTGCTCAGCGGGAAGCCTGCTTCTCCCTCTCCCACTCCCCCTGCTTGTGTTCCTGCTCTCGCTGTCTCTCTCTCTGTCAAATAAATAAATAAAATCTTTTTTAAAAAAATGTAAGCTACATGAGCATAGGGCCTTTTTGTTTACTATTTCTCTAGAACTTAAACCACTACCTACATATAGAGTGTGTTCAATAAATGCTTACAAAATGATAGAGAAAATTCAAACTGCCTCCAGAGGTTGGTTTGTAAATAAATTTTCTTTTCACATGTAGAATTGAGTTTGCCCACTTTGTCAGCTGTATAGCTTTTGGCTGAGGGCATACTCTTCCACTCTAGTGTGCATATACTATAACAGATTCTTTCATGGAATGTTAAGTGGCTTCAGAGAGCCCAGGCTCATTGATTGGTTTAGTCCTGTTCATTTTTGTGAAATGAAGAAATAGGGATCCAAAGAGATAACCTCACAGAGCTCTTCTGTGGTACAACTCTGAAGCTAAAGCTGAGACAAAGTTTGCTCAGAAGTGGAACCCAAATACGGGTTTAATGTAAATTCATTGTTTGAATTTACAGGATTCATGGAATCTGAAAGGCAAGTCTCCTGAATTTTGGACTTTTGATCTTAGCAAAATAAAACATTTTATTGTTAAGGAAAAGCATGCAAACAGGTAGTAATAAAGGAATATGTTGTGTGTTCTGGATTTGTGTTTTTTTCCCCTCTTGTTTTGAACAGCCATGCCATTGACCTTAGGACCTTCCACTGGATATAGTAGAGGAAGAACCCAGCATATGGCTTAGTATTTTGTTAAAGCAATGGATCTTCAATGGAGTGTTTGCAAATGTATAGTTAGTAGTTAATGGCTTGCATTTAATTCATGGTTGCTTTGCATAATCACAAATTAAATTTGGATGTCCTGAGGACTGAATTAAGGTTGTGGATGTCCCCTATCTGGTCTGGGAATTGCTTTATTCCTCAAGACAAAGGCTAGTCTGAAAGTGTTATGTGTCACAGACTAGAGTTTTAAAGGAAGGTAATAGGATCTTCATGTTAGAGGTAGTTTTAAAGACAGACTTAATGAATCCATGTTAAGTAAAGGAATACAGGTGTCATAAAGTATTGAGCACTTTGTTTCAATATTCTAGTCCTAGGAACTCAGTTAAGTTGAAGCAGGGATTTGTGTAACAATTATAGTTTGTGATTTGAGTATGATACAGGAGTGATTTTTTTTGTAGGATGCTTCCTTCAAAGCTCTTTTCATATTCACAGCATATCTCCAAAGATACTTTATTTTCCTCTTAGGGAAAGTATAGTATAAAGAGAGTATAGTATAAAGGAAAATCCTTATGTAGTATATGGAAAGTATAGTATAAAGAGTATAAGATACTCTTATATTTTCTCTCTTGTCTTCATTTGGCTGCAGTTACCAGCTTTGCTACTTTGTTCCTTTCCCCTTTTCCCCACTCCTGCCTCAGGTAGGTAATGATGAGTAAAACTTTGGAATCTCTTTTGCAGAAGGGGCTCATTTATCTCCTTAAATATAAAAAATTTCTTGAGGCTAAACTCTAGTAATGTAATTTTAAAATTCCCTTTTTGTAATAAAGCTCCTCAACTTAATAGCTTTAGATTTATTTTTAAATAAAATGAAGCATGGTAAGGTAGATACTGCTTTTTATCCATTTTATTCCATCAGTAACCTACCCGTGAGCACCTACTGTGTGCAAGGAATGCAATATAACCACGACAGTCTTAGGTTCTTGTCCCTCCTGGAGCTTACTTTTTAGTGAGAGGTTGACAAATTATCATTGCTGGTCTGGGTAAATACTGAGAAGGAATATAAAAAGCAGGTGGTTCTTTTGAGGTATTCCACAGTTTTAAGCTTATGTGCTTATGGATGGTTTTAGGACAGTTATGGTGGAAATGTTGATTACCCCCCAAGGGTAAGAACTTGTTGAATTCTTGTGGTGTGCCTAACATTGTGCTGGGTTTTGACATAGGTTACTCTTGCTTGGTGATAGGAATTGTTTGGATACAAATGAAGGTTAAGTAGCTTTAAGGCAAAATTTTAATCATTACATTTATTTAGGTGACTTCCAGTTTTCATTATTAAGGGTGGGGTTTTTTCCCCCTTTTCGGAGAGCTCTTTAAATGCATATATGTTGCTGTGCAAATATGTTACTTTAAATTTCAGTATCTTTCTAATTGATTTAAAAGCAGTTTGGGGCGCCTGGCTCAGTCGTTAAGCGTCTGCCTTTGGCTCAGGTCATGATCCCAGGGTCCTGGGATCAAGTCCAGTATCTGGCTCTCTTGCTCTGCGGAAAGCCTGCTTCTCCCTCTGCCTCTGTCTCTCATGAATAAATAAAATCTTTAAAAAAAAAAAAGTAGTTTGAAGCTATAATCTATTCAAGCTTGGAGTAGCTGTGGTCTCCAAAGTAATACAGCTTTTTTGAACGACCTTTTTTTTAAGATTTATTTATTTGAGAGAGTGAGAGTGTGAGTTGAGGGAGGGGCACAGGGAGAGGGAGAGAGAATCTCAAGTAGACTCTGTGCTGAGCACAGAGCCTGACTTGGGGCTCCATCTCACAATCCTGAGATTGTGATCTGAGTCAAAATCAAGAGTTGGCTACTTAACCAACTGAGCCACCCAGGTGCCCCTAAAAAGACCTTTTTTAAAAAATCATTTTTGGGGCACCCAGGTGGTCAGTCGTTTCAGCATCTGCCTTCGGCTTAGGTCATGATCCTGGAATCCCAGGATCAAGCCCCAAGTCAGCCTGCTCAGTGGGGAGTCTGCTTTTCTCTCTCCCTCTGCTCCTCCCCCAGCTTGTTCTCTCTCTCTCTCTCAATTAAATAAATAAAATCTTTTTAAAAAATCATTTTTCCAAAGAAGTTCAAACATAGTTCAGAGAAAGTGTGAAAGTCATGCCAAATCTTTTTATCCACACAGAAATGTTAACATGTTGATGATTGTTTATTTAGGTTTCTCTTTTAATATATTTATGGCTAAGTATGCATATAATTTTAGTTCTTACTGTTTCTTTGCATTCTTACTGCTTTTAAACTCTCTTGTAGGGTTTGTCAATGAGGCAGATCAGATTCCGATTTGATGGGCAGCCAATCAATGAAACAGACACACCTGCACAGGTAAAAATCTCTTTGTGCTAACTAGAAAAGTCAATGTTTTGTAATTTTCTCAACAGCCTTGTTTTTATTTGTAAACTTTTAGACATTGGAATATAGTTTTTCACCAGAGTGCAAAACTCTAAAATATCATGAATATTAGTATTTCTTCAGGATATGTCACTGGTTTCTAAATATCCAGTTACCATTTTGTAAAGCTGACAGGTCATTTAATTTAATCCATTCTTTCCTATTGCCAGCATTATTTGGAGAAAATAATTCAGAATGCTGTTTTTGTTGCTATAGCTCTTGATCATACTCCGGGTTCCCGCACAGGTGATTGGTTGGCTGTTGATCCTGAGCCTTTTTTACTTCTCATGCTGAAATCTCTTTTAGCTGTCCTAGTGAACTAAAGGGATCTTGGGGCTCTAACTGGAAGTGTATCTTGATGGTTTAGCTTGATCAGTAGGGTTCTTGATAGTAGGTGGCTTTCCAAAGCCTCTGCAAAAGGTGACGCTGTCTGATCCCTTTCTCTCTTCACATGTCACTTTGTAAGATATCAGCTGGGTGGTCTTCTATGGCAGAAGCTCTTTGTCTTTGTTTTTACCCTCTCGGGTTCCACTCAAGACTTACAGTTTAGGGAAAAAATATTTTGATAGAAGTTTAAATTGGAGCCCTTCTACTTTTAAATTTATCAGTCCATAAAAACTAGAAAGTGGTAAATATGGTAGGAGTGAAGCAGCCTACCCTGGTTGTGGTTTTGTTGATAACCTTCAAAAATTTGAAATGTTGGGGCACCTGGGTGGCTCAGCCGTTAAGCGTCTGCCTTTGGCTCAGGTCATGATCCCCGGGTCCTGGGATCGAGCCCCGCATTGGGCTCCCTGCTCTGCGGGAGGCCTGCTTCTCCTCTCTCACTCCCCCTGCTTGTGTTCCCTCTCTCGCTGTGTCTCTCTCTGTCAAATAAATAAAATCTTTAAAAAAAATTTTTTTTTAATGTCTAGTTTGTAATTGAGGGAAGAATATTTTCAAGTAATTTCCTGTGATGAGTCTCTAAGAAGCAGTTATAGTAGGTAGCCACAAGGAGGAGCTGAATTCTCTTGGTGAATGAGAGACAGGAAAAACTCTTCTATCCTTTGAAGGCATTTCAACTTTTACTATAAATGTAACATCCTGGGGGTTTTATTTTAGTAGATAGGCTGAAGACATGTTTTGATGGTTTAAAAAGAATAAAAACCTATTATGCTAAACTTGAATGTTTAGAATGTATTTGCTGTCTTTTGATGTTCTCACCCACCACCAAAAACAAGTTCTTGTCTCTACATTGCTGGCTGCAGATATTAAACTGTGAGGAGGATTTGTTCAGAACTGCATTATAAAATCCTTACATTGAATGTGGAATCGAACTCCTTTGAGTATTTGAAATTGAATTTAACTGTAGAATGAAATTGATTCATTTTAGAATTATTCTCCCAGTGTTTATTAAATAGAAGTATAAATTAGAACATCTTAATGACCAGTTTTAATAGTAATATAATTATGTGCTCACTGTTCTTTAAATATTCTCTTCGACTCATTTAATTCTCATAACTGAATGCTATTCCAATTTACAAAAGAGGGAATTGAGACTTAGTCATTAACATTTTAATGCCATAGTCCTACTTTTAGTGTATTTGAACTTTGTTAGAAATGATTCCCTTTCTTGTCTTTAGGTATCCAGGGTTCTTGATTTTTGTTTTTGTTTTTCTCCCCCCAAATTACCAGTTTTTAGAATGTATTTTTTTAGGGTAATTATGAACATAATAAACTTTTTTTTTTAAGATTTTATTTATTTATTTGACAGAGACACAGCAAGAGAGGGAACACAAGCCGGGGGAGTGGGAGAGGGAGAAGCAGGCTTCCCATGGAGTAGGGAGCCTGATGCAGGGCTCGATCCCAGGACTCTGGGATCATGACCTGAGCCGAAGGCAGACGCTTAGCAACTGAGCCACCCAGGTGCCCTCAGCATAATAAACTGTTACAAAGGTTATTTACTTCATAGCATTGCCATATGTACCAAGATTTTTCTACTGTGGTAGAAAGGATGGTTCTTTTATGTGTAATGTGTGGGTAGTGAGCCTTGCAATCTTAGGTTGTGAGTTGCAGTTTAAAATTTAAAGTAGTTTTTTAGTAAGTTTGTCCTTACACATATTCCTTCCCTTACTGCACATAGCTAACTGTAATGCTTTCTGCACATGCCAGGATGCATTCATGCTATGCCTGCATGTGCACACACAAACACACACTTTTAGAAATACAAATATAGTCATTTTGTAACCACTTTTTTTTTTAGATTTTATTTATTTGACAGAGAGACACAGCGAGAGAGGGAACACAAGCAGGGGGAGTGGGAGAGGGAGAAGCAGGCTTCCCGCTGAGCAGGGAGCCCGATGCGGGGCTCGATCCCAGGACCCTGGGATCATGACCTGAGCCGAAGGCAGACGCCTAACGACTGAGCCACCCAGGCGCCCCTATTGTAACCACTTTTGCCATCTTTTTTTTTTTTTTTTAAGATTTTATATATTTATTTATTGAGCATGAGCAAAGGGAGGTGGAGAGGGAAAGGGGGGAGAGAGGATCCCAGGCAGACTGTGCTGAGCCTGGAGCCCAACTCAGGGCTGGATCTCACCACCCTGAGATCATGACCAAGCTGAAATTGAGAGTCGGACGCCCAACTGACTGAGCCACTCAGACACTCTGCTATCTAGTTTTTAAGTTTGTTTTTTTTTTTTATTTTTTTTTAAAGATTTTATTTATTTGACAGAGAGAGAATGAGAGACAGAGAGCACGAGAGGGAAGAGGGTCAGAGGGAGAAGCAGACTCCCTGCTGAGCAGGGAGCCCGACATGGGACTCAATCCCAGGACTCCAGGATCATGACCTGAGCCGAAGGCAGTCGCTCAACCAGCTGAGCCACCCAGGCGCCCCTTAAGTTTGTTTTTAGCCTAATGTTATATGTTAGGGATAGTTCCATTTCTGCACGTGTAAATCTGTGTGGTATTTCATGTTAAGAGAGTACCACATTTCTTTGAGTTTTTATTGATAATTTAGGTTATTTCCAGTCTTTTGCTCATCTAAACATTGCAGTGAGACCCTTTACACATATTCTTATTTCCATTTATTTTTTATGTCTTTTTTTTTAAGATTTTATTTATTTATTTGACAGAGAGAGAGACAGCGAGAGCAGGAACACAAGCAGGGGGAGTGGGGGAGAGGGAGAAGCAGGCTTCTCGCTGAGCAGGGAGCCTAATTCAGGGCTCAATCCCAGGACCCTGGGATCATGACCCAAGCCTAAGGCAGACGCTTAATGACTGAGCCACCCAGGCGCCCTTTTATATCATTTTTTATTTTTATCATTATGATAAGTGATAAATTTATTTTGTCATTTTTATAACATTTTTATTTTTAATTAAAAAGTGAGGCAATTTAACTCGTGCACATATTCAGCTTTTTCACTTAAAATTCTTATTTTTTAAGATTCTATTTATTTGAGGGGGGGCACAAGCAGGGAAGAGGGGCAGAAGGAGAGGGAGAAGCAGACTCCCCGCTGAGCAGAGAGCCAGATGTGGACCTTGATCCCAGGACCCTGGGATCATGACCCTAGCCGAAGGCAGATGCTTAACCAACTGAGCCACCCAGGTGCTCCCCAGCTTTTTCACTTAAAAACTAAGTTTTCTATAATCTTCATATAAGGAAGACCAAGTGAAAAATTAATTTGACTGATGCTACATTAATCTATGGGATGTCCACAATAATGAACACTGAAATTGGGTGGAACTTATGCAGTTTTTGGGGTACTTGAGAGTTACAAATCTTAAGAGCTGATAATCAGTGGCCTTCCATTTGTTTTTCTTCTCTCGTATGCCAGTTGGAAATGGAGGATGAAGATACAATTGATGTGTTCCAGCAGCAGACAGGAGGTATCTACTAAAAAGGGAACCTGCTACTTTACTCCAGAACTCTGTTCCTCCAGACCAAGAAGACATTCTCAATTAGAAGGCCGCAATTTGGTTCCACCACATCCTGACTACTACAGTATAGTTTTCTCTATTCTTTCATTTTCCCCTTCCCCATTCCTTTATTGTACATAAAGTAACTGTGTATGTGCACAAGCATATTGCATTTTTTTTTTTTTAACTAAATGGCCAATGGTATGTTTTGATCGACATCAAATGGAGATGGGATGGGGGAAAATACTGCTTCTGTGAAAATACCCTCTCTCTCCATTAGTGGCATGCTCAGTCAGCTCTTATCTTTATATTCCAGTAAGTTATTTTGCTCTCACTGTTTAACAAAAAAAGAACAACATAAAAATCCTTGCATACCTTGTTCGATTGGAGAATTTTAATGTTTTTCATTTATCATTGTAAAACCAAGGACAATTTTATAACTTTTTTGTACGTAGCTGTTACATGTAGGGCAATCTGTCTTTAAGTAGGGATAAATTACTCTAAAAGAAATGAATCCTAGATAGTTTTCCCTTCAAGTCAAGCGTCTTGTTGTTTAAATAAACTTCTTGTTTAAAATGAGCTGTTTTCTTTATTCTGAAGAATATTGAGAAGCTTAGAAAAAACCATGAAGTGAGTAGGCTGCTAGAAGTAACATTTCAAGGAAGAAATAAAGCTACAGTGCATTCCTGACAGACTGATACAAAACAAAGAATAACAAAGTTTATAAATGACTAGCAACTGATGTTTCAGCCTCTTTGTTTAAAAAGCTTAGGTTGTTTCAGATATGCAACTTTACTAGCAAAAAAAATTGGGTCATAATGTTGTGGATTTGCTCCCAAGTATTCTCCTCTGTAACCACTACCTGGCAGAATGAGTCAGTTCTCTCAGCTAAGAGAAAGTCGAGTTTGCTAAGTCTGCTGATAAATCACTCAACCATTCTAGCCTCCTTTGATGAATAAATATTCCCTAACCCAAAATAGAGTCTTTATTCCTTGAGGATGTTGAAGGACAGAAAATATTTATCCACATATATCCACTCTTAACAGCCTTAAATATGCAGGGCACCATAGTTTTTAAGTTCAAATGTATGGGGAAGGGTAACAGCTCTAGAACTAGTAAACATTATTTTAGCTGGAAAGATTTAGATTACCTAATTTTAACCCGTTTTAGAGATGAGGAAGCTGAGTTCCTGAGGGTTGTTACTTGTCACACAGCTGGAGGATTATGAAACTAGGACTAGAGAATAGGTCTGATCCCTGTTAATTCAGTTCTTCCATATTGGTTCTCAAGAAACTGAATTTCCACTCCTCTTATTCACCAATGTGGCCTTTTGGAATCAAGTCCCCATGTACTATCATGCCTTGTCATTCACTTAGTTCGTTCTGTTGCAATATGGTCTTTTTCTTTACATCCCCCATTTTTATGGTGAACGAGCTTCCCCAGACAGCAGGTTTTCTGTAGGTTTTTTAAGTTTTATTTAATCTCTGCACCCAATGTGGGGCTTGAACTCATGACCTAAGATCAAGAGTCGCATGCTCTTCTGACAGCCAAGGCACGCCTGTTTCATAGTTTTTTCAGTCTGTATATATGAGTTAATATTGAACCAACTTTTATTCCTGTATGTTACCAATCTCCATTTACAATTTATATTGTGAAACTGTGGGAAGCCTGCCCCCAAAAAATCTTAGGTAAGTGTGTATCTCGAGTTGTTGCAGTAGGTACTGTTGAATGGTGGAATTTGGTGGTGCCCTAAAAATTAGGATTGAAATTCAAGCCAGAGAATTTTATTATGTACAGGGTCTTGAATTGGGTTCTTGTTTAATTAGGAATTACTAATGTCTGAGCTTTTGCCATGTTGGGGGGAATATAAACTTGATAGCAGAAAAACCGGATGGAATTTTAAAAGCCAGAGGGAAAAGCTTGGAAAGGGCACTGTTTGGTAATATGGTGTGTTGTAGCTTATTGATAGTTGGGTCAGTGTATAACTACCACTGTTAAACTGTTCTTCATTGTTCTCCCCCTATTTCACATATGTTGCTATCATAAAGACCTTTTCTATGCAAAAATTTATGGAGTTTTTTTTTAAGTTATCTCTATACCCAACGTGGGCTTGAACTTATGACCCCAAGATCAAGAATTGCCCCCTCCCAACTGAGCCAGCTAGGCATCCCTAAGGAGCACTTTATTTACTTATTTAAAAATTTTTTTTAAAGATTTTATTTGACAGCACAAGCAGGGGGAGCGGGAGCAGGAGAGGGAGAAGCCGCGTCCCTGCTGAGCAGTAAGCCCTATGCGGGGGCTCCATCCCAGGACCCTGGGATCATCACCTGAGTCAAAGGCAAAGGCTTAATGACCTGAGCCGGAGGCAGAGCCTTAACCAACTGAGCCACCCAGGCACCCCTAAGGCGCACTTTTTTTTTTTTTTAATGATTTTATTTATTTGACAGAGACACAGTGAGAGGGAACACAAGCAGGGAGAGTGGGAGAGGGAGAAAAGCAGGCTTCCCGAGGAGCAAGGAGCCCGATGTGGGGCTCGATCCCAGGACCCTGGGATCACGACCTGAGAAGGCAGACGCTTAACGACTGAGCCACCCAGGTGCCTAAGACGCACTCTTAAAGAACATTTTGAAAATAAGTGAATTGTTGAAAATACCGAAAGTAATCTTTGCATTTTAATTTTTTTGCCTTTGGAGGGGAGGTTCAAATGATGGGAGTTATACTGCCATTTTGAGTAATTGGAACAATTTAGCTAAACTCTTTCTGGCTGCTCTCACATTAATACCCCACATATTTATATCCTGAAAGCGGCAAATAGTATCTAAGTGAACATTGTTTTGTACAAGGAAATGAGAGAATTTTTACTCCAAAGCACCCCTCCTATTCATGCACACTGCTTGAGGCCAAAACAAAAGGTATTAGCAGCTTTTCAGAAATAGGAGTGTCAAGTCGTTTGGTTCATTTTTTTGCTTGTTCATGTTTTTGTGGAAATTATTTTAACCTGATGATCAGTTTATTTTTTTATTTTGTATTTATTTAAATTCGATTAGCCAACATACAGTACATCATTAGTTTTTGATGTAGTGTTCAGTGATTCATTAGTTGTGCTATAACACCCAGTTTATATTCTCCCGAAAGGGGATGATGTGGAATGGAAGATATCTTGGTGAGGAGTAGCACAGTTTGAGGAGAAATGGGAGACTTTGGTCATAGTGTGTAGTTCTGTAGGAGACTGTGCCAGCAGGAGGTCAATAGAAGGTGGAATCCCTGGATATGAGGGAAGCCTGCTGGAGAGTCTTCCCAACGTCCTTGTGGGGGTTACGGTGTATCGGAGAGGGCCAGCTGTGCTGCTGAGGGTTATTTTTGAGTTAAGATACTGCTGCTTTTAAATATGACTAACAGTGATTCTGGATTGTGGTTTTGCATTAGAATCCCCTGTTGAGCTTTTAAAAACATACCAATGCCTGAGTCCTACCCCTAGAAATGTATTTTCTTTTTTTTTTTTTAAAGATTTTATTTATTTATTAGAAACAGCATGAGACGGGAGAGGGTCAGAGGGAGAAGCAGGCTCCCCGCTGAGCCGGGAGCCCCATGGACTCGATCCCAGGACTCCGGGATCATGACCTGAGCCGAAGGCAGTCGCTTAACCAACTGAGCCACCCAGGTGCCCTAGAAATGTATTTATTTTCAAAGCAATGGAATGAGAAGCAATTCTGGGATGCATCATCACAACTCTTAAGAGTTAATAAGCACCTTATGGATGGTGAAGATTACATGAAATAAATGTTTCAGCCACCTAGCACAATGCCTCCCACGTACTGAACTCTTTAAATAAAAGTTATTATTTTCAGCATGCAGTAAAGGCTCTGCCATAGGATGCTGAGGCTTCAACAGAATTCCATAATCTGTGACGATGCCTTGTACTTAACATATATGAAAAAGGCCAAGAATTTTCTATTCGTTTCTAAAACAATTCAATCTTTGTCTCGTTAGTAGGCTTTTTAATAAATGCTTAATGCTAAATTGTGCCCTAATGAGTCTTTAAGGAAAAACAGTCCTCAGGATTTTAATGATTCTCCAATATTCTAAAAACTAGAAGACCCATCCACAACATACTTCAACATTCTGATTATGTAGGTGGTGATTTGAGGGGTGATCCTCCATGTAGTAGGACACACATGTGCTTTACAGTGAGACTTTAGTCTGTAAAGTGGTTAGCTAAAGAAAGTTCCTCAGAGTGGAACATAATTAGAATAGAGCATATAAACAGGTTAGGAATTTAATCTATTTGGAATGTGAAGTGTTATTTCCCTGTAAGCAGTGACTTGTGACTATGTATGAGATCATTTTAGGATTTCCAATACCTCTGGGGCCTTTATGAAACCATTTAAAGTCTCAGAATTGTCATGTAGTGTTTGCTTTCTTGCAGTTCGTATTTTTAAGGCATATTATGTGGCTAACTTTGCCACAAGTTACAGAACTTGGAATATTAAGGGAAGAATTTTCTCACATTTTTCAGTTCATGCTGTTTAAAATTATTTGATGTTTGTAATTTTAGCAATTATTTTTGCAAAGGAGGCCAAATTCATCTCTAGGAGAGCAGGACAGGTGGGTTAGGGGAGTTTTTTGCTTGTTTATTAAATATAGAAATAGCATGGGATTGGGGAAAGCAAACAAACTTAATCCACATCATTTTATTCAGCTCAGTCTGAGAGAAGGGGAAAAGAATGGAGAGATAGGAATCATGCTCTCCCTCCACAATCCAGTGATTAAAAAGGGTGTGAGAGTGGCATGTCAGACCTAGTAGGGAGTATGTGCCATTTTGTTTACCTTCGACGAAGGCAAAACATGGCCACCATTTTCCTTATCTCAGGTGGTTTGTTTGTTATATGGCAAATGAGTTTCAAGAGAAAATAAATGCCTTCAGTTGTCTCTCTGTGCCATTGATTTGCCTTTCTTTGTGTGAGGATACAGCTAAGAAAAGAATGGACAGATGCATACTAAATTTGGCTTAGGAGTGATGGATACAGAATGTATGTGTAAATATGTATGGTTAAGTCACACAGAAGTGACATGGGGCACCCTGCAATCCTGGGGTTGAAAACTTGTTAGAAATACTTGTCAGTGAGTCATTTATTAATTCGGTTACTTAGTGAAGTTCAAAAGCACAAGAGCAGCATTTTAACAGTAGAAGGAATAGAAAATATTAAAATGTATTGGGGCGCCTCGCTGGCTCAATCTGTGGATCACAGGGTCATGAGTTCAAGCCTCACGTTGGGCATAGAGATTATGTAAGAAAACAAAAAAGAAAGAAAATGCATTAAACTATGGTTGAACATAAACAATTACTGTTCTTGTAGGTTAGAATTAGTCAAATGACTGCAATTTCATATGGGTTCAGCCTAGTATGTGTGTTCTGGATCAGAGTGAGAGACATTAAGAAATTGGTTCAAACCCGATTGCATAATCCAGGTAGAGTAAATCCCAATAATAAGGCCCTGGAGATTGCCCATTACCTCTGGCATTCTGGAATAAATTGGGGCCCTTGAAATTATGGGAGATGCAGAAAAAAGTTGGTAATATTCAAGGCAAAAAACAGATGCTTGAGAGCTAAGAGACGCTATGTCAGTGCATATTTTTGTGTTTCATTTAAATTTAGTTATTACCTTAGTAGGCTTCAAGAGATGAACAACTTCCAGATTATTCTCAGTAAGTTGTACATTGAATTCTTGAATAAAACTCTCCATATACCCAGCAACAAATTTAAAAACCAACAGAATTTCTGTTCATGTTAAAGGAAAATTAATTAAGGCTTTAAACATTTTTTGACCTCTTTTAAATAGTAATTTCTTGCCACCTGCTTCAGAACAATACATTGTGTTCTGAGGAAATTCTGACAATACTGGGTTTACAAAAACCTGTTGGGAATGCTGATTACTAGGCTTTCTGAATTGAATTACAAATGGAAGACTAGTACTTAGAATATAGTAGGGGGGCACTTACTGCTTAAAGACATGAGAAGTTATGCAGAGTATGGAGAACTGCTCATGCTCCCCTTCACTGTATTTAAAAAGCAGGTGAAAAATGGAACATACATATAGGGCAGTGGTTTTGAAATTGCCTGGAACCATGGGGTTGTGCAAGAGGACAGTAGAGAGATGGCCAGCCAGGGACAGAGAAGTGGAAAGGGCCAGGATTCCGGACCCTCTGCTCGATTTCACTCACAGCTGCTCTGTTCATCTAGTTTATATATTTGGATCCTGCTTCCTAAACGTTTGAAAAACATTGCTATAGTCATGAAATAGCTGTTGGACCATTCCTTGTCATAAGATTTCATCTGTCTAATATTTCATTAGGTTTTTAGGTCAACCTAAGGGTTCAGAACAAATTTTGTATTGATTTAGAGTCCTCAATATGTATTTTACAAATCAATGATGGACCTTCATGATTTTGAGAGCAGCCATCCTTTTGAATCTTTTGATCCTGATCTGATCTGTGTTTATCTTTTGAACAGATTGTAATTTTATTTTAATGTCCCATTTTCAGTTGAGTTGGTCATCTGGAGCAAAGGTCATTATCATATCTGTTTTACCCCAAATCTCCAACTTGTAGCAAAAAGTGGAGTACAGTGATTTTAGTCAAAACTGTTGTAGGACATGAACAAGTAAACAAGAAGGCTTGTTATTCTGGAAATTTCTGGCAATTTTACTTTAAGGCAGGATTCTTTTTTATTTTATTTTTTATTTTTTTTTATTTTTTTATTTTTTTTATTTTTTATTTTTTTAAAGATTTTATTTATTTATTTGACAGAGAGAGACAGTGAGAGCAGGAACACAAGCGGGGGGAGTAGGAGAGGGAGAAGCAGGCTTCCCGCTGAGCAGGGAGCCCGATGTGGGACTTGATCCCAGGACCCTGGGATCACGACCTGAGCCGAAGGCAGACGCCTAACGACTGAGCCACCCAGGTGCCCCTTATTTTATTTTTTAAAAGATTTTATTTATTTGAGAGAGAGAGAGCGCGCGCATGAGCACGAGTTGGGGGAGGGGCAGAGGAGACTTCCCACTGAGCAGGGAGCCCGATGTAGGACTTCCATCCCAGGACCCTGGGATCATGACCTGAGCCACAAAGGCAGACACCCAAGTGACTGAGCCACCCAGGCACCCCTATTTTATTTTTAAGTAAGCTCTATGTGGAGCTTGAACTCATGACCCTGAGATCCAGAATCACAAGCCATACCTACTGAGTCAGCCAGACAGCCCTGGCAATTTTACATTAAAATACAACGCTCCGCGGGGGTGCCTGGGTGGCTCAGTTGGTTAAGCGACTGCCTTTGGCTCGGGTCATGATCCTGGGGTCCCGGGATCAAGTCCCACATCGGGCTCCCTGCTCAGCGGGGAGTCTACTTCTCCCTTTGGCCCTCTTTCCTCTCGTGCTCTCTATCTCTCATTCTCTCTCTCTCAAATAAATAAATAAAATCTTAAAAAAAAATACAATGCTCCGAAACAGGCCTGCCTAAAATGGCCTTAATCAGGTATCTGTTTTACATAATTTATTCTTTACAAATCATTAGATTAAAAGGGTTGTTCCCTGGGACTGATCCTTTACCTTTGAAGCAAAGGTTCTCAGCCCAAGCCACATGTGACCTGTTTAGCTTCTTAAAGATACCCAATGGTTAGACTCTACCCGCCCTGCCCCCTCAACAGAAATTCCAATTCAGTGTATCTCAGATAGGGCTGGCATTCATTTGTATTCCTTATAAGCTCATAGGTTATTCTGATGTGCAGCCAGGATGGGGCAGCTCTAATAGAAAGCTTTAGTTTACCAAGTACAACTTTTTTTTTCTTAAGATTTTATTTTTTTAAGTAATCACGCCCAATATGGGGCTGGAACTCAACCCTGAGATCAAGGGTCACATGCTGTACTGACTGAGCCAGCCAGGTGCCCCTACCAAGTACAACATTCTTAAAATTATCTCATTTCAACCAACTTAAAAAATAGGTGTTGTTAACCCCATTTACAGATAAGGAAACTGGGCTCAAGAGCATAAGTGAAAAAAACAAAAAAAAGCATAAATGACCCAGATGTGTTTTTTATGGGAGCAGAACCAGAACCCAGGCTTTTCGATTTCCAGTTCAGTGCTGTATTGCCACACCAACCCGTCTTATAATACAGGGGAGGGAGGAAATCGGGCAAGTCAAGTATGGACTCAAAAGTTTAGGCCAAAAGGGACCTGTCTTGGGGTGCCTGGTTGGCTCAGTCCATAGAGCAACGGACTCTTGATCTCAGGGTTGTAAGTTCAAGCCCCATGTTGGGTGTGGAGCCTACTTAGGGACCCATTGGAAGATTTGTCCAAACCCCTCATTTAACACATAAAAGACAATTTCAGATTATTAAAACTTTTTTTAAAATTTATTTGACAGAGACAGTGAGCGCATAAGCAGGGGGAGTGACAGGCAGAGGGAGAGGGAGAAGCAGGCTTCCCGCCCAGGTGCCCCCAGATTAAAACGTTTGTGATAGGGGCGCCTGGGCAGTTCAGTCGGTTAAGCGTCTGCCTTCAGCTCAGGTCATGATCCCAGGCTCCTGGGATCGAGCCCCGCGTCGGGCTCCCTGCTCTGCGGTGGGCCTGCTTCTCCCTCTCCCACTCCCCCTGCTTGTGTTCCCTCTCTCGCTGTGTCTCTCTCTGTCAAATAAAATCCTTAAAAAAAAAAAGTTTGTGATTACTTTCTAAGTATGTCTAGTAATAAGCATCACTGTCACTTTGACCTCTTACATGTAGAACCAAGCACTTTCCAACCATTATCTCATTCAGTCCTCAGAACTCTGTGCAATTGAAATACTATCTTGTCCTTATTTTACAAATGGGAAACTAGCGCTCAGAAAAAAGTCCAGACTCAAACCCTGATTTCTCCTATAGGAGCCTGAGATAGCAACCACCGTACTCTGCTTTACCTCCTAGTCGATAATTATATGACTTTCAAGGAGGGCATGTCTGCTCACCGGCTATCTTGGTCTGAAGGGTTTTTGTTTTATAAGTTTTGGGAAAAAATAAATCATTAAAAATAAAAGTTTTGGAAATTTAGGCCCAGCCTGTAAGAATGGGAAGACTTTAATCCAAACAAGTGGTCAGCACATAAAGAGATGATCCATGCCTTCTAGAAGAGAACTTCTCTCTGGCTTTTCATGAAAACCCAGGAGAGTGGTTAACCAAGGATACAAGCTTCCAACTGCCAGGAAAGAGGAGGCTACACAAGGAGGAATGTTGATTAATTCTTATGGAAATGTTGAAAAAGGTCTGCCTTGAGGAAACATGCACGACATGGGAAGACCTCCATCCTTGTTTGCTCAAGACTTTCCCGTTAGGATCTTGTAAACAGCCATTCTTGAGCCCTCCAAGTGTTGTCTGCATTTGTTGCAGGGATAGATTTACCCAGACAGGTGGAAGAGTCATGACTTAAGGGTTATAAACAGCTGCAGAGGCCAGGGCTGCTCCATAGTCTTGGTAGCACGGGATGTGACTGTTCCCCACCACCGAGCATTAACCAGCCTTAGAACAGGCCCTCAAATCGGAACGACTGTAATTTTGGTCTAGTACATGCACCACCCATGACAGCTAAATAATATTAAAATGTGAAGAATTTCGGCTCGTTTTAAAAGGGATCATCTTGGCTTGCTTTCTGTTGCTGACTCATAGTGCTGCTGTTTTGAGACGGTCATATTTCCAAATGGGACACACAGTAGGTATTCAGTGAATGTCAATTTGTGGCAGTAATTTTCATCCCTTGAGGAGCATGCCTTACTCTATCTCTCCATGAGTAAGGCAAGTAAGTGAATGGTAAAGACAAATCTGTCCTCGGCTTGTGGGTTCCAATTCGCCCAGAGCGAGCTTTTCCCTCGGTCAGGTAACTTTCTCAAGTGACAACGAGCACAACTTGTGCCCAGTGCGGGGCCGGTTTGTCCTTTGTCCAATCATCACCGAGATTTGGGGGTGGGGGAGGGGGAACTTCCAAAGACCTACCGTGACCAGGAAGGGGGCGGGTTTAGGCTGAGCTGGGGCCACCGCAGCCCATCACGGTGCCCGCACGATGCTTGGCACTCCAGGGAGCCAATAGGAACAAAAAAGCTATTTGAATTGACCAATACCGGCAGGGTGGGGGCGGGTGTTTTTCGAGCCTTATAAAGGCTGCGGCCGGTGAAGCAGGCGGTGGCGGAGGCTCCTGCAGCGGTCGCTGGCGGTCGGGTGGGGAGCACTTGTGCGCCCCTCGGACCTGACCCTTTCAGCGCTCTGCTCCCGCTCCAGCCTACCTCGCTCTTCGGCACCATGACCACCACCACCACCTTCAAGGGAGTCGATCCCAACAGCAGGAATAGCTCCCGGTGAGGCTGCGGGGCCGCACCCGCCCCGCGCGGAGCTCGGGAGGGTGGGGGCGGGAGAGCCGCTGCCCGGCGGCGCCACGGGGGCCGGGCGGCCGGTCGTTGGCGGCAATGTGCCCGGGGCGCCGCGCTCGTGCCCGGCCGGGCGGCGGGGCTCGGCAGTCGGCTCGGTCTTTGTGCCGTCCCGCAAGCCCGGCGCGCCGGCCCCGCCCGATTCCCGCTCCTCTCCCATTCATTGCTCCCCCGGAACGAGGGGTCGGCCGGGGAGGGCCGGGGCCGCTCGCCTTCGCAGTGCGGCGGGCTTTCGGTAGTCGGGCCATGCGGAGAGGGTTCGCTTCCTTCCCTTTGCGGCGCGGCTGGCCCGGCCGCAGGGCGGTGGTCTTGGCCCCCAGGTGCCCGGGCAGCCCCCGGGGCGCCCTGGTCAGGCCCCATTGTCCCACCCCCGGCCACGCGCTCCTGCCTCTGGCCCGGGGCAGGTGGCGGCCCCGCGCCCGGCGCGGCAGTCACCTCCTGCGGCCGCAGCGATCGAGTCTTGCGGGCTCCTACCCACTGGGGCCCGCCCGGCAGGTGTTATTTGTGGTCGGTCGGGGCTGGTCATCGCGACCCCCACGCCCGTCAGGACCAGCCGTCAGCCCTCTGCGAAGTGCTTCCCCTCTGCTAACAAAGGAAAGACCCCTACTCCTTCCCCTCCCGCGCCCACCTTCGAACACGAAAAGGGGCTGAACCAGTCCGAGTGGGTTTTCTGCGCTCAAACCTTCGGACCTTGGTCTTTGCTTCCCACCTCTTCCCTTTCCCCCTTTGACGTTTGCCAAACGAGTTCTTCGCTGGCCCGCGTTCCGGAGCTGGAGGAGGGTTCCTGTTCTTGGGCGGGGCCGGAGACATCCATTGTCTCTTCCGTACTATCTCTACCTGGGAAGCCGGGGCCTTTCTGGCCAGTCTGGCTACTGCATTTGGGGAAGAGGGCACTGGGTGTTTGGACTGGACCCCTTTTCCAAGCCCTTGCCTGACTTGGTGGAAGGGTTTGTAACCGGTGGAAGGTGTCCACATTGTCTCGGCTAATTGCATACTGTTCTTTTAAGGTGGCTACAGGCATTTCTGGGATCCTGCTCAAGGCTTGTAGGAAGCTTAGGTCCACTTTTTCTGGGCATCTATTCTTCACTGATCAAGATCTGCTGTCGTGTGCGGCCAGCCTTGGGGTCCTGGGCGAGTGGCACAAAGGGAGCCATTTTGTGGGGCTAAGAAGACGGTGAAATAGTGCCGCACGGGGGTTGGAGAACCTGGGGACAAAAAGCCGGCCTCAGCAGTGAGTCTTAGGCGGGAGGTTGGACATGACATCCTTTTCAACTCATTCCTTTCCCTTACACAATGTAGAAAAGAGTGGGAAAGATTTATAAAACTAAATTGGTGGGTCCTGGCAGGTTGGGGACCTTGAGTAGGACAGACCTATGAAAATACTGGTCACTCCCTCTTCTGTTGTCATCCTTGCAATGAGATCATTTTTTTCAGAGGACACTGGAACACACTGAACCTTGGTTTTTCTTTTTGTGCCATGCGGTCAACTTTCTGCTGGTTAGACTGTAGTGATTGGAATGTGAAAATTGACACATTGTGTAAAAAATCAGGTTTTATCTTTTGGGGTTAAGTGCTGTTTAGTGCTTCATGAAGAATTTCAGTAACCGGGTCAAATGAATTCCTCATGCTGGTTTTTTGATATGTGTATTGGAAATGTGAGACTGGAATGGTTTTTGGTTCTGCACAATAAGTGTTTTCATTCACCTTTTGTCATCAATTTCCCTCCAATATTGTGATCTCAGGACTGGAGCTTTGTCCTTGTGTTTACTTCTTACCTCTCCTTCCTCTGTAAGCTCACCTGAATTCTTCACTTGTTTCTGCAGTAACATTCTTCTGGCTCCATAAGCACATTATACATTTAGTCTGGTAGGGGATGATCTGCAAAGATCACATGCGAACTCTGGGGTTTAAAGAAAGAAGAAAGAAAAAGAGTAATTTTTAAAAAATTGCTATCTGTAGTACTTGGGCACATTTTTGTTGAGTCTCAAATATGTAATCCTGGTTTAGTTCAGAAAGAATAGGAAGATCTTAAAAAATAAAACTGAAATAATTTCTGTCTTATGATCCAAATCCTTTGTTTGGGGATGTCTCACTGTTACAAATGGGCTTTACAACACTGACGTCATCGGAGTAGGTATTCCCTGCTATTGAGGGAGGAACACAGGCCTTTAAAAAAGTTGGGTGCTCAGAGCTTTGACTTTCTTTTTAAGCTGGTGTTTGGGTGCTAGTATCTCCCCCCCCCCTTTTTTTAATACCAAAAAATACTTCCCAGCCTGCTAGGGTTCTGGAGATTTTCATCTTGCTAAAATAATTCATGAGGGTTTAATTATGATGGAAAGGAAAATCATTCTAATCTCTAAGGAGTGAAGGGGATGACAATGAAGCAAGTTAATTTTGATTTTATTTCAGGTGTCTTTGTTGATTTGGGGAACGAGGGATAAAAACCTGGTTGCTTCAGACTTTAACATGAAAGAAAGCCTATTAAGAATTTATAACACACCTTTAATTATGATTTAAACAGTTTAATTAAGCAAACCTACAATTAATCATCTTCATTAAATGCCTGGACACACTTTTTTTTTTTAAGATTTATTTATTTGAGAGAGAGCGAGAGAGTGAGTGAGTGGGAGGAGGGGCAGATGGAGAGGGAGAGAGAGAATCTCAAGCCGACTCCCTGCTGAGCATGGAGCCAGATATGGGGCTCAATCCCACAACCCATGAGATCATGATCTGAGCTGAAACAAAGAGTCAAAGAGTCGGACGCTTAACCAGCTGAGCCATTAAAAGTGAGGCTGTTGAACCAGATAGAACAGAGCCCAGCAAACTATCACCCAAGGGCCAAATGCAGTGGGTGCCTGATTTTTATATTCATAAATGGTTGTAAAAAAAATTCATTTCTTGACTTGTGGAAATTACATGAAAATCAAATGCAGTGTCTGTAAATAAAGTTTTATTTGAACAGAGCTGTGCTCATTCGTTTTCATGTTGTCTGGGGCTGCCTTTGTGCTACACGGCAGAGCCGAATAACTGCAAAAGACCGCATGACCCACAGTCCAAAAGCATTTGCTCTGGGCACTTTACTCCAGAAGGAGAGGATCCGCTACCCTTTCCTCCATGTACTGCCTGATATTCTTTGAGCCTCTGGAGGGTTCTGTACTTACTGATAGACTTTATGGAGGAGGTGGAGGTTTAAGAGATAGGCTAGGTTTTGAAGAGCCCTTGAGGAAAGGGTAGAGAGTGCTCTAGGCCTGAGTAAGAATGGGAGTAAAGACCCCAAAGTGGAGATGAACCAACTATTCAGGGAAAGGTGAAGAAAGTGGCTAGACTGGATTGATGAAGAAGGTAAGAACTAGATAAGGTGGAGAGGCCCGTTGATAGTTGGTCAAGTTTCCTTCAGCCCTGCCTGGGCTTAACTAAGGCTTGTTTCTGCTGACTTGTGGGCAGCAGGGACAAGGTAGGAAGGGGCGGTGGTAGGGAGCCCAGGCCAGGGTGTCAGCTGCACCCGAGGGAACAGAGAATCAGGATTTCTGTTGCAAGATGCAAGGGGACATGGGTACCCATGAACGATCACATGCCATGGCCAGTGGGAAAACTAGAATTGTCAAAAGAAACATTGTCAGGGAATTCTGGGTCCCAGAAGCTGCCTTTAAAAGAATTTTAGATTGGGGCTCCTGGCTGGCTCAGTTGGTGGAGCATGTGACTCCTGATCTCGGGGTTGTGAGTTCAAGCCCCATGTTGGGTGTAGAGATTACTTTTTAAAAAATCTTTAAAAAGGGTGCCTGGGTGGCTCAGTTGGTTAAGCAACTGCCTTCGGCTCAGGTCATGATCCTGGAGTCCCAGGATCGAGTCCCGCATCGGGCTCCCTGCTGAGCAGGGAGTCTGCTTCTCCCTCTGACCCTCCCCCCTCTCATGCTCTCTCTATCTCACTCATTCTCTCTCTCAAATAAAAAAAAAAAAAACTTTAAAAAAAATAAAAGAATTTTGGATTAATGGCAATATGGAAAAATATGAAGTATGAAAAAGGACATTGAAATTCACCTGAAACCCCATCTGAGAGCACAAACCCTGGATAACATTGTGTGTATGTATTCTCAGGCATTTATGTCTAGTTCAGATGATAGTAGCTAATAGCTATGATGGCTATGTTCTAGGTTCTGTTCTGAGCACAGTCTATAGGATATCCTTAGAATAGTCTTACAAGACAACTGCCATGAACCTCTTCTTCTAGAAGAGAAAACCAAAGCATAGAGAGAGGTGAAGCAGTTTTCCCAAGGTCACACAGCTAGGTAAGTGTATCTCTCTATATACACAGCATTTTATGTAAAACGTAATTGGCCTTACGTTTGTTTTCCAACGTTTTTCATTTGTTGTGTTTTGAATAACTTCTCACATCTACTAATGAAGGTAAATCTGACCCTAATGTATCCAGTTTTCTGTTGTACGGACATGCTTTGATAACTAAGCCCCTATTAAGGGCCAGTTAGGGTATTCCCAATTTTATTAACAGATTAACATTTTTATAGGACTACCCTTGTACATATATCTGGTTATCTGATTAGGATAATTTCTGGAAGTAGAAATGCCGGTTCATATAAAAAGCAAACAGTTGACACATACTATCAAAATATCCTTGAGAAAGTCTGTACAAGGAGCGCCTGGGTGGCTCAGTGGTTAAGTGTCTGCCTTCGGCTCAGGTCATGATTCCAGGGTCCTGGAATCGAGACCCACATCGGGCTCCCTGCTCCGCGGGAAATTTGCTTCTTCCTCTCACACTCCCCCTGCTTGTGTTCCTGCACTTGCTGTGTCTCTCTCTGTCAAATAAGTAAATAAAATCTAAAAAAAAAAAGTTTGGGACGCCTGGGTGGCTCAGTTGGTTAAGCGACTGCCTTTGGCTCAGGTCATGATCCTGGAGTCCTGGGATCGAGTCCCGCATCGGGCTCCCTGCTCAGCAGGGAGTCTGCTTCTCCCTCTGACCCTCCCTCCATCTCATGTGCTTTCTCTCTCATTCTCTCTCTCAAATAAATAAATAAAATCTTTAAAAAAAAAAAAATTTAAAAAAAATTTAAAAAAAAGTTTGTACAAATTTGGGGTGCCTGGGTGGCTCAGATGGTTAAGTGTCTGCCTTCAGCTCAGGTCATGATCTCCAGGTCCTGGGATCGAGCCCTGTGTTGGGCTCCAACTCAGCGGAGTCTGCTTCTCCCTCTCCCTCTGCCTTTCCCCCTGCTTGTGCTCTCTCTGTCTCTATCTCTCTCTCTCTCAAATAAAAATCTTTTTAAAAAATTTAATTTATTTTTTAAAAATTTTATTTATTTATTTGACAGAGAGAGACACAGCGAGAGAGGGAACACAAGTGAGAGAGTGGGAGAGGGAGAAACAGGCTTCCCGCCGAGCAGGGAGCCCGATGTGGGTCTCGATCCCAGGACCCTGGGATCACGACCTGAGCCGAGGGCAGACGCTTAACAACTGAGCCACCCAGACACCCCCAAAAATCTTTTTTTTAAAGAAAGTTTGTACAAATTTATACTCTCATACTTTAATTGTGCTGGCAATTGGCATTTTTTTCATATTTACCAGTCTGATAAGCAAAATATATATGCTTTTGTTTTAAATTTCATTTATTTGCTAGTGGGATTGAATTTTTAATGTTTAGAGGCTATCCATATTTTTATTTTTTTATAGATTTTTTATTTATTCATTTGAGACACAGAGATAGAGAGAGCATGAGCAGGGGAAGAGGCAGAAGGAGAGGGAGAAGCAGGCTCCCCGCTGAGCCAGGAGTCGGACGCTGGGCTTGATCCCAGGACCCCGGGATCATGACCTGAGTTGAAGGCAGATGCCTAACCATCTGAGCCACCCAGGTGCCCCGAGGCTATGCATATTTTTCTTTTTATTTTATTGTTTTGATTTTATTTATTTATTTGACAGAGAGAAAGACACAGCAAGAGAGGGAACACAGCAGGGGAGTGGGAGACAGAGAAGCAGGCTTCCCACGGAGCAGGGAGCCTGATGCTGGGCTCGATCCCAGGACCCTGGGATCGTGACCTGAGCCGAAGGCAGACGCATAACGACTGAGCCACCCAGGCGTTCCGCTATCCATATTTTTAAATTGCCTGTTAGTACCTTTTGTCCATTTTTGTCTTGTGATTCTTTTTTTTTTTTAAGATTTTTATTTATTTTTTTGACAGAGAGAGACACAGCGAGAGAGGGAACACAAGCAGGGAGAGTGGGAGAGGGAGAAGCAGGCCTCCCACTGAGCGGGGAGCCTGATGTGGGGCTCGATCCCAGGACCCTGGGATCATGACCCGAGCCGAAGGCAGACACCTAACGACTGAGCCACGCAGGTGCCCTTGTCTTGTGATTCTTATACTTTTTTTAAGTAATCTCTACACCCAATGTGGGGCTTGAACTCATGACCCCGAGATTGACAGTTGCAGGATCTACTGACTGAGACAAACAGGCACCCCTCTTCTCCTTTTTTTTTTTTTTTTTTTTTTTGGTTTAAAGATTTATTTTAGAAGGAGAAAGTGTGTGTGTGGTTGTGGGGAGGGGCAGAGGGAGAGGGTTAGAATCCTCCAGCAGACTCTTTGCTGAGCGGATCCCAGGACCCTGAGATCATGGCCTGAGCTGAAGTCAAGAGTCAGACACTTAACCGTTGGAGCTGCCCAGGTGTCCCCAGTGGCGGTCTTTTTGAGAGAAAACTCAGAATTCTGAGGAGAAACTGACAAACTCTTCATTGTAGTAGGAATTGTTAATAGATTCCCTCATTAAGTGAAAAAACATACTTAAAAATCAGTAGATTTGAACAACTCACTTTTAGTAGGCTTGATCCTAGTAGACCAATAGAACATTGGCAAATACACATTCTTTTCAAACATATATAGATTTATTAAGTTGACCAAAGATTAGGCCTTAAAAACACCTTTCCTCAAATTTCAGAGGATTCATGTCATACAGGCAGTTGTCTGTGTTATAATTAAAAAGCTAGAAATTAATAAACCAAAAGACCCCTATGTTTGGAAACTTATAAATGTACTTTTAAATAATGTGTGGGCCAAAGAAGAAAATAATGGAAGTGAGAAAATATTTAAAATGCAACAATAGATTTGGGGCTCCTGGGTGGCTCAGTTGTTAAACATCTGCCTTCGGCTCAGGTCATGATCCCAGGGTCCTGGGATCAAGCCCCGCATCGGGGTGCCTGCTCGGCGGGAAGCCTGCTTCTCCCTCTGCCTCTCCCCCTGCTTGTGTTCCCTCTCTCGCTATGTCTTTCTCTGTCAAATAAATAAATAAACTCTAAAAAAAAACAACAATAGATTTATTTTTTTTTAAAAGATTATTTATTTATTTATTTGACAGAGAGACGCACTAGTAGGCAGAGAGGCAGGCAGAGGGAGAAGCGGGCTTCCCGCTGATGGCGGGGCTCGATCCCAGGACCCTGGGATCATGACCTGAGCCGAAGGCAGCCGCTCAACCGACTGAGCCACCCAGGCGCCCCAAAATGCAACAATAGATTAAAAAAAATCAAGACTTGGAATGCCCTTAGAAGGGCACTTAGAAGGGAATTTATGCCATAAATGTTTTGATTTTTCCTTTCTAATGTAAGGAGCAGCATTTGCAAATGACAATTGTTATTTATTTGGGAACTTGGATGAGGTGGACATCCTTCTGGAAAAATATTTCTCAAACTGATTCAAGAAGAAGTAGAAGACCAGACTGACTACTCCTGTCCCCAATAACGGAATAGAATTAGTAGTTAGAAAATCTTCCTGTAACACCATGTCCATTTTCTCTTTCCGAGCAGTGACAGGACAAGTTAAATTGAGTTTTTCCAGGGAGGGAACACATTGATCAACCCGAGGCAGGAAGCTCTGGAAATGTGCCAGTGCTGGGTTTCCTTGCTGAACCGAAAGCTATAGAGGGTGTCCAGTGGTGCCTGGTTATCGAACATGCTGGGAGTCTTCCACCAATGTCTCATCTGGACTTCCTCCTTGTGGTTAGTCCCTCATGTTTGCTAGTGAGAACGCAGCGTGCCTTAGAGGTGTATAAACAGGGCTCGCTGGTGACGCCCAGACAGGAGGAGAGTATCATAAGCTTTCCTTGGTTTTCCAAATTGATCAACTTAACTTTTACATGTTTATTCTCCCACTTTTAGTTTTGTTGGAAATAAAAATGGAAATGCCTTCTGAATACATAAATAACAAGATGCACTTCTAAACTTCTTTGCAAATATATCCAGCTAAGCCCATTAGGCAAGGTCTGTTAGGTCTTTTGCTGTCTCCTAAAAGGGGACATCAACCAGGTTTTTTCAGCTGCCTTGTGCGTCAGACAACCTTACTACAAATATTCAGTTTTTTTTATTGAGAATAGTTGACATACAATATTATATTAGTCTCAGGTGCACAACATATAGTATTGGACAATTCTATACATTGTGAGATGCCCACCACGATAAGTGTTGTCCATGTGTCACCATACAAATTTATTCAATATTATTATTTTCCCTTTGCTGTACTTTTCAGTCCTGTGACTTACTTATTTTATAACTGGAAATTGGTACCTCTTAATCCCCTTCACCTGGTTTACCCATCCCCCTGCCCCCCCTCCCCTCTGGCCACCACCAGTTTGTTCTCTGTGTTTGTGAGTCTGTTTCTGGGTTTTTTGTTTGTTCATTTGGTTTGTTTTTTGGGTTTCATGTAGAAGTGAAATCATGTATTTGTTTCTGTCTGACTTATTTCATTTAGCCTCATACTCTACATCCATCCATGTTGTCTCAAATGGCAAGGTTTCACTCTTGTTTATGGCTGAGTAATATCCCATTGTATCCATACACCACATCTTCTTTATCTGTTCCTTTATCAGTGGACACTTGGGCTGCTTCCATATCTTGCCTGTTGTAAATAATGCTGCAGTAAACTTAGGGGTGCATATATCTTTCCAAATTAGTGTTTTTGTTTTCTTCGGGTAGATGTCCAGAGTGGAATTACTGGGTCATATGATACTTCTATTATTAATTTTTTCAGGACCCTCTATACTGTTTTCCACAGTGGCTGCACCAATTTCCATTCCCACAAACAATGTACAGGGTTCCTTTCTCCACATTCTCGTCAACACTTGTTGTTTCGGGGCGCCTGGGTGGCTCAGTCATTAAGCGTCCGCCTTCGGCTCAGGTCGTAATCCCAGGGTCCTGGGATCGAGCCCCGGATCGGGCTCCCTGCTTGGCGGGGAACCTGCTTCTCCCTCTCCCTCTACTGTTCCCCCTGCTTGTGCTCTCTCGCTCTCTCCATCAAATAAATAAATAAAATCTTAAAAAAAAAAAACAACAACAAAAAAAACCAAACAAAAACACTTGTTGTTTCTTGTCTGTCTGCCACTAGCCCTTCTGACTGGTGTGATCCAGTGTAGAATTTATACCATGGCGAATCAATTCCTTTTTCCCATTAGCAGCTCTCACTGGTGGGGGGTGGGGTAGGAGGAACGAATGGGTGAGGGAAATGCAATGAAAGTTATTTGAAAACATTTATGCCTAGAAATGTTTTGGTATGATCTGAAATGGATGTTTTGCCATTATGCCAAGGGTTTTGCGGCCTCCAGGCGGTGGATCCAATTTTTCATTAGGCTTTGATGAACCAGCAGAACAGCCTGTGAGGAGGAACAAAATGGCATCTAGCATCTTTGGGACACCTGAGGAAAATCCTCCTTCATGGGCCAAGTCGGCAGGTACTGCTTATATCTGTGATCACTGGTAAAAGGGACAGACCCAGCATGAATAACTAAAGTTGGTTTTGTGTGATGAGCAAAATCCAGCTCAACCGTAATGAGATCAACAGCAGTTAAAGCTTGTCAGTGGAGGAAAGACTGGGACCAGGAAGTGGGAACTGCTGAGTCTTGAGGGGTCACAATAAGGACTGAGGTCAAACTGGGTTATTTGGTAGAATTTTTAAGCTCTCAGTTAACCCTCCTAACCCTGTTTGCTCATTTTGTAATATGAGACTACCACGAACATCACTCACGAAAGAATTGTTTTTGCTTTAGTTCTTTCTGTTGTGTTCCTCACGAAAGTATGTTTTAATTCAGGTGCCAAGTCTAGTGGTGGCAGAGAGGATTCTGAGTCATCTGGACCCCAGAGAAGGAACTCTTCTGAAGCGAATGCTGGAGACTTCTTAGATCTGAAGGTCAGTGTGACAACATGGGGGGGAAAAGGGCTTTGAGGTTAATACAGTTTAGAAATTCACTTCTCTCCTATTGTACGAAGAGCTTCAGTTCCACCACTGGAGTCTCACATAGAGGTAATTAGGAAAGGGACTGAGGCCATATTGGGAATGGAAGATCAATAAAGAATAAAGTCAGAAAAGTGAGGTGACATATCTAGGTTTGTTCAGATGTCTCTTCTACCAGTAGGATTAGTCTCTCTCCTTCACTGTTGATTTTGGGAACTTCTGGATCACACTTATTTCCTGTGTAACTCATATGTAATAGCATTTGTGAGTTCAGACTGTTTTCGTTGTTGGCAAACATTGCCCAATTGTTTTGAGCCGAACTCCAGGAGAACTGCAGCCTGGGCGTTACCCTTAGGTGTCTGCAGAGGAGCATGGTCCCAATGCCCCCAGGGATGTGTCTAGAAACCTGTGAGCAGGGACCTCAGAGCACACAGAGGCATTAGCTGTGCAAATGTGGAGAGACCTCTGTGGGGCTTTGCAATTTATAGAGCCCCTTCAGCAACTGGATAAGGAGAGGGAGAATGGAAGGATAAATTTACCAGTTTCCCATTCTGATAAAAGATCCTCTGAAATGCTCATTGAATTAGGCCATTGATGGAAATGTTCATGTTTTTTGGTGTGTTGGATATTGCTGGCACTGGGGCAACTTGTCCTGCAGCATTTTTGTTCAGCCTCGTCCCAAAGTAAGTAAAGGTCGTAATGTAATTGTTTTGTGTCCTGACCCTGGACTTGACTGCATCAAAATGAAATTTCACATTTGGTTTCAAATATATAGTAGCCTGTCAGAACTGTGACTACTTTATTTGTTTGTTATAAAATTAAAATCTGGCATAAGTTTTGAGGGGCACCTGGCCGGCTCAGTCAGAGGAGCATGTGACTCGATCTCAGGGTTGTGAGTTTGAGCCCCATGTTGGGTGTAGAGATTACTGAAAAAAATTAACTTTAAAAAAAGAAAAATAAAAACTGAAGTAAATTTTAAATTTCTTTTCTTTTCTAGGGAGAAGGCGACATTCATGGTGAGTCTTCTGAAGCCCAAATTTCTGGTTCTGTAAATGGTTTTAGCATAGATTGGAATTTTTACTGAAATCATGTCTTGGAGAAAGAGACTGGGGAGTGAAACCTGGCTTTGCCCCAAGTGCCGGCACACACTGAGTTGGGAGGAAAGAAAAATGAAACTGGGAAGTTAGCAAACATGGCCACGTTTGCATCTGCCACAGTGAGAGCAACGTCAGAAATGCACCAGAAAGGAAAAACAGAGAGTCTTTCACAAATATGTGTACAGTAGTCAGGCTGGTGTCTGTTGTTCTTAATGAGAGCTTTTTAGTAATAAGGTGCTGGCATTTCAAGCTTGGCCCACAGCATTTAATTTGCCAAGTTTGTTTGATTTTATGCTGAGGTGCTTATTCAGCAAGACATCGGTCGGTACCTCTGTGATCTTGTAGATGATGATTTAGGGGGCAGATGTAAATTCTCAGCATCCATGTTACCAGTTAGATGTGGAAATGAGCTATAATCATTTATTTAATGATGTTCAATCTTTGAAGTATTTATTGGAACTTCCTTAACAAGTGCCAGAGAATTACTTCTGCATGTAATGAAAGGCTCGTGCGTGTCAGGCAGTAGGAATCAGGTGAAAGTTGACTCAGTGAAATGCAGCTGTCCGAAGTCCGTCTGGTCCAGAAGGAAGAGGCTGCTTCCTCAGGGCCTCTTTCTACTATTACATTTTGTGAGGCAGTCATCCTGTGAAATAGGTTTAAGAACCAGATTCCTCTTCTGCCCTCTCAGACGATGTTTCTTTTCTTTTTTAAAGATTTTTTTGGGGGCGCCTGGGTGGCTCAGTCGTTAAGCGTCTGCCTTCAGCTCAGGTCATGATCCCAGGGTCCTGGGATCGATCAAGCCCCACATCGGGCTCCCTGCTCGGCGGGAAGCCTGCTTCTCCCTGTCCCACTCCCCCTGCTTGTGTTCCCTCTCTCGCTGTGTCTCTCTCTGTCAAATAAATAAAATCTTTAAAAAAAAAAATAAAGATTTTTTTTTTAAGAGAGAGAGTGAGCAAGAGAGCACGAGCGGGAGGAGGGGCAGAGGGAGAGGGAGAAGCAGATGCCCTGCTGAGCAGGAAGCCTGACCCGGGGCCTGATCCCAGGACCCTGAGATCATGACCTGAGCCAGAGGAAGAGGCTTCACCGACTGAGCCACCCAGGCACCCCTCAGACAGTGCTTCTTGTTGGGCATGGTGGGAGGAGAGTCTCCTGAACCTTTGTGAGCATTACCTGGGTTCCTCCTCGGTGCCCAAGTCACTGTCTCACTGGACTGAAGATGAATTTGTTATTGTTCGTGTCCAGTGTGTTCCGTTTGCAAAGACTCTTCTGGAGGTAAAGAAATCTTCAGGGCTTTTCAGTTTTGCTGCTTTTCATCTTCTGAAATACTTCCACATCAGACCTTACTTAGCAAGAATCAGCTAATCCTTAGTCACTACTTTTGGACAGTGGATATAGTTAGAAGTCTGGGGAGCCTGGTGAAATATGTGAGAGCCCCTGATGAAATTAGGAAAAAAAATGTGTCATTATTCCTGCTAATAATAATTCTCCCCCAGTTCAGTTTGTTATAGATTGTTCAGGTGAACAGCCCCCTGCACTGAATAGTATGACAAGCCTTTACTTTTAGTTCATTTGTCGTGAGGTGACAAGGGGCATAAGAATTCAAGATCCATCTGGTGGCGTAGAGTCCTGCTGCCAAGCTACTTTGAAGTCAAGCTACTCTACTCAGTTTATTTTTTATTTTTCTTCTTTCTACTCAGTTTAAATAAGACAGATTTTGTTTGGACATAAGGAAAATTGCCTTCCTCTTTTGGGGAATGAAATACAGGAATGGCTAAAGGAAGCATGTGGGAAATCTGTAGCAGAGGGAGAAGGTCCACGGGATTTAGGTCGAAGTCTTTCCCGCCTTTAGGCAAGTTGGACAGTCGGCTGCACTTCTTGATGTTCTAATTCTTTCATTCTTATAATAAACCACTATATCATTTATTCTGATGTAAGTATCTGTTCAGTGACCTCATTGATGTGCCAAGGAAGAAAGACAAGTCAGGAGTATTTAAGATAGGTATTATAGTAGAAGTGTTTGTGTTTATTTTTTTTATTATTTTTTAAAGATTTTATTTATTTATTTATTTATTTATTTATATGAAAGAGAGAGAGATAGGGAGTAGGAACACAAGCAGGGGGAGTGAGAAGCAGGCCTCCCGCTGAGCGGGAAGCCCGATGCAGGGCTCAATCCCAGGACACCGGGACCATGACCCGAGCCGAAGGCAGACGCTCAATGACTGAGCCACCCAGGCGCCCCAAAGATTTTATTTATTTGAGAGAGAGAGAGATGGGAGGGAGGGGCAGAAGGAGAAGCAGACTCCCTCCTGAGCAGGGAGCACGATGTGGGGCTCAACCCCAGAACCCTGGGATCATGACCTGAGCCAAAGGCAGACGCTTAACTGACAGAGCCACCCAGGCGCCCCAGTGTTTGTGTTTAAAGTCCCATTTTTCAGTTATTAGATTCAACAGACAAAAGCTTTCTCTGTCAGGTCCTGTGTAAGTTTCTAAAGCCTTACTCTTAGTGCCTGTACTTGCCTCATTATAGACTAAAGGGATGGAGTAACAGACTAGCTTCCGTTCTTTCCGGCTGGAGTATTTCTGACTAGACAAAGGAGCATTTAAATTAAGGCCTGCTCTTTATTCTCCATATGTGCCTTTTTTTTTTTTTCCTTTTTCACATGTTATCTAGTCATGAAAGACAAAACTTTTTTTTTTTTTTTAAGATTTTATTTATTTGACAGAGAGATAGAGAGCACAAGTAGGCAGAACAGCAGGGGCAGAGGGAGAGGTAGAAGCAGGCTGTCCGCCGAGCAGGGAGCCAGACATGGGGCTCGATCCCAGGACCCTGGGATTATGACCCAAGCCGAAGGCAGCCGCTCAACCAACTGAGCCACCCAGGTGCCCCCAAAACTGTTCCGTTAATAATGAAAGGCAAATGGGTGCCTGGGTGGCTCAGATGGTTAAGCGTCTGCCTTCGGCTCAGGTCATGATCCCACGGTCCTGGGATCGAGTCCCGCATCGGGCTCCCCACTCAGCGGGAAGCCTGCTTCTCCCTCTGCCTCTCTCTCTCTCTCTCTCTGTCTCTCATGAATAAATAAATAATCTTTAAAAAAAAATAATGAAAGGCAAATATAAGATTGGTGGGTGTGAGCTTGATTTATCTAAAAATCATTTTATGGAGGGCTACCTGGCTGGCTTGGTCAGTAGAGCATGAGACTCCTGATTTTTTTTTTTTTAAGATTTTATTTATTTATTTGACAGAGACACAGTGAGAGAGGGAACACAAGCAGGGGGAGTGGGAGAGGGAGAAGCAGGGACTCGATCCCAGGACCCCGGGATCATGACCTGAGCCGAAGGCAGACGCTTAACGACTGAGCCACCCAGGTGCCTGAGACTCCTGATTTCGAGGTCATGAGTTTGAGCTCCATGTTGGGCATGGAACCTACTTAAAATAAAAAAAAAATGATAATAAGGATGTGAGGGCAATCTGGCTGCGACATCTGTCACCCCATTGATCGCCAGGGTTGATTCGGCTGATCTGGCTAGCAAGGCAGGTGTCCCCTTCCTCCCTCACCACTCCATGTGCGTCCCTCCCGAAGCTGCACGCTCGGTCGAAGAGGACGACCTTCCCCGACAGAGGAGGACTATTCTTCGGTCAAAGGTATACGAGTAGTTGTGCTCCCCTGCTAGACCCTCCAAACAAGCTCTCAAGGTCCATTTGTTAGGAGAACGTAGGGTAGTCAAGCTTTGAAGACTCTAGACACATCCAACTGAGGCGCTGCACGTGGCAGTCAGCCTTTCTAAAAAATATAAAAATTTAAAAAAAGATAATAAAATAAAAATCACTTTATTGGAGGGGCACCTGGCTGGCTCAGTCCATGAAGCAGACAATTCTTGATCTTGGGGTTGTGAGTTCAAGCCCCACGTTGGGTGTGGACATTACTTGAAAAAAAAAAAGTCTTAAAAAAATAAAAATCATTTTATGGAAATTTTATGGAAATAAATGACCACAGTAGAGGTGCAAGGTAATGTTGTGTCCTTTAGTAGTACTCCTATAACTGCCTGATCCAGACAGACAATGGGGAACTGTTAGAGCATGTGTAGTGGTGAGGCCAAGTCCTAGCAGCAGCAGCAAAACTGTTTAAATCAATAGGCTGGTTCAGGTGGAATTCATGCTCTGTATTTGACCATCTTGGATTGTTTCAGGATGTCAGTTTTTGGGTTTTGTTTGTATTTACAGTAAATGGGACATATTTAAGTCCTTATCAGAGGACTTGGGTAGTTAATTTTGATGCATTTGATCCTGCTTCTTGTGCAACAAGAATGTGGCAATGGGAAACGGCGGGGGGGGGGATGACCCTTTCTTGCTACACTGTTGTTTATAACTACAGGGCTGTCATTTTGGAAAGCTTCATACTGATTTTTACTTGTAGTTGGTAATAGTATAGAACATTGTATGTGTTATGTTACCTCTATAGAATGTTCCAAATTTTCATAAAAGGTCAGAAGCAGAAGTAGCATATTTCTGAGTTGTTTTTTTTTTTTTTTTAAGATTTTATTTATTTATTTGAGAAAGAGAAAGCACGAGCAGGGGAGAGGGGGAGAGGGAGGAGCAGGCTCCCTGCTGAGCAGACCTGAGCCGAAGGCCCACGCTTAACCCGTTGAGCCACCCAGGAACCCCTATTTCTGAGTTTTTTGTTGAGTTTCCGATCTTAAACCTCTTCCCCCTTGGACTTCTCAATATTGAAGTTGGCTAAACCAAAAACTTGGTACAAGTGGTTTTAGGAATATGAACTTTTAACGGTTAGTCTTTGAGGGACTTAAAGTACATTTTTTCAACATCAGAACAGTACATTTTTTCAACATCAGAACTTTTCACTGGTGTCCAGTATGAGTCCATGTGACGTTCTTGGATTATAACTAGTTATTTCTCTTCTATTGCTTCCAGGGTTTTGGAACTCCTAAATCTAGGGGAGGGAATAAATGTCTTTAAACCTTAAGGTAGTTTTCTTTCAGGTTTTATGAATTAGTATTTGATTTCTTACACTAAAGGTGCCTTTGTGTGTATGTGTAAGAAAGAATGAGAGAGAGAGAGAGATTTTATTCTAGAGCAGGTGTTAGAATATGCAACTGAATTGAATTTGGTAGTTTAACACTGAAATGAGACCTGGCATTTTGCAGGCACTTTTGACTTGGAACAAAGACTTTTCCATGTTTGGAAACTGCCTCATGAAGAATATATGTTTGGGGGCGCCTGGGTGGCTCAGTCGTTAAGCGTCTGCCTTCGGCTCAGGTCATGATCCCAGGGTCCTGGGATCGAGCCCCGCATCGGGCTCCCTGCTCAGCGGGAAGCCTGTTTCTCCCTCTCCCACTCCTCCTGCTTGTGTTCTCTCTCTCGCTGTCTCTCTGTCAAATAAATAAATAAAATTTTTTTTAAAGATTTTATTTATTTGAGAGAGAGAGAATGAGAGACAGAGAGCATGAGAGGGAAGAGGGTCAGAGGGAGAAGCAGGCTCCCTGCTGATGTGGGACTCGATCCCGGGACTCCAGGATCATGACCCGAGCCGAAGGCAGTTGCTTAACCAACTGAGCCACCCAGGCGCCCCTAAATAAATAAAATCTTAAAAAAAAAAGAGAGAGAGAATATTATGTTTGTTGGGAATTTCACAGATTAGTGGATCATCAAGCAAAGTCTAGGATGTTGGTAATAATGCACTAATTCTCAAGACTTTGACATGGAAAGTACCCAGTTAATATAAATGGGAATGACCCGATTAGTGGAGATATTATAAGTCAGTAGGGGAAAGGTAGATCTTTAATAAATGATGTCAGTACAATGGATTATCTTTGTGGTTAGAAAAAGAAATCAAGGGGCGCCTGGGTGGCTCAGTCAGTTAAATGTCCAACTCTTTCTTTTTTTTGTTTTGTTAGAGAGAGCACACGCAGGCGACTCCAGATCTCAGCTCAGGTCTTGATCTCAGAGTCAGGAGTTCCAGCTCCACATTGGGCTCTGCTCTGGGCGTGGAGCTTACTTGAAAAGAAAAATCAAGCTCACCTAGTAATCATGGAAATGTAACACCAAACAGGAATGAAATAACATCACCCATTAGTTTGTCAAATTTTATTTATTTTTTAAATGGTATTTTTTTTTAAACATTTTATTATTTGACACAGAGAGAGAAAGCACAAGTAGGCAGAGTGGCAGGCAGAGAGAGAGGGAGAAGCAGGCTCTCCACTGAGCAGGGAGCCGGACGTGGGGCTCAATCCCAGGACCCCAGGGATCATGACCTGAGCTGAAGGCAGCCGCTTAACTGACTGAGCCACCCAGGCGCCCCAGTTTGGCAAATTTTAAAGTGAGGTGGTTATCAAATGGTGGGTGCGCAAAGCTGTACAGACAGTGTACTCTGACGTAGGTTGGGGGTAGAGCACAGGACAGCCTCTTGGGAGATGATGTGCAGTGTCTATTCATATTGAAGATGGGAGCCCTTGTATCCCTGTGGGCACCTGCTCTAGACTATCTACGTTACAGCTTTGTTTGGAATGATTGGGTTGGTTCCAATTTTTTGCTATCAGTAGAGCAAATACAATACTATATTATGTCAAACATATGGATAGACTCTGTGATACAATACTATAAAGCAATTAAGGTGAATTATGACTATGCGTATAAATGGGTAAATTTCTAAGAGTGTAAATAAAGGAAGTTTGTATCATTTTTGTCAAATAAAACAAAAACAAAAAACAGGAGTATGTATTATCTGTTGGGAATAAAATATAAATATTCATTAAACAAAGGGACTAGACACAACTCCACAGTAGGCACTCTGGAAGTTGAGAGAAGAGACACCTGTGGAGGTATATTGGGGGGTCAGGGGCCTATAGCTTATCTGTAATGTTCTTTTATTTTAGAGAAAGAGAGTGCAGTGGGGAGGGGCAGAGGGAGAGAGAATCTCAAGCAGACTCCCTGCTGAGCACGGAGCCCCATGTGAGGCTTGATTTCAAGACCCTGAGATCACAACCTGAGCCAAAATCCAGAGTCAGACGCTTAACCGACTGAGCCACCCAGGTGCCCCACTTATCTGTAATGTTCTAATTTAAAATACTTACATCTTCAGGACACCTGTCCCTCCCCCTGCACTCTCTCTCTAATAAACCTATAAAAAAAAATAAAATACATCTTCATATATGTGTATAATTTAGAAAACATACACAGAAAAAGGCCTGGGGACAAATATGACAAAAGACCTAACAGTGGGAGTTGTGGGAACATGGTTGAATGACTTTTGCCTTCTTTAGGTATGATTTGGTATCTCCAGGTATGATTTGAACCATCATCCAAGAAAATCTTAAGACTTTTCGTCTTACCTGGAAATAGTTGTTAGCCTTAACTTCCTTCTGTTTTCCTAGAAAACGTGGACACAGACTTGCAGGCCAGCCTGGGGCAGAGTGAGGAGAAGCCCGTGCCCGCTGCCCCTGTGCCCAGCCCAGTGGCTCCGGCCCCGGTGCCATCCCGAAGAAACCCCCCTGGTGGCAAGTCCAGCCTCGTCCTGGGTTAGCTCCGATTCTCTTGAACTCTGTCGTTTTGTTTGTTTGTTTTCTCCATGCTTGTGAACTGCACAACTTGAGCCTGACTGTACATCTTTTGGATTTGTTTTCATTAAAAAAGAAGCACTTTATGTACTGCTGTCTTTTTTTTTTTTTTTTTTTTTCAAAGAACAGGTTTCTCTTTATCTGTCCTGATTCCTCTGGGTCTGTAGGCCATGGCATGAGTGTTTTCTAGTAGTAGATTGGAGGGAAAGTTTTGTGACACTTAGTACAGTGTTTTTAAGAACAATTTGGTTCCAAATGTGTTAGAGGATCTTTTGTACTGAGGTTTTTAAAACCCTTTTCTTGTCAGCTTTACTTGGGTTTACCAAGCCTTGACTGGACAGACCAGTAAACAGTCCACAGGCACCGATCCTTCCGACCCCCAAACACAGGGTTGTCTTTATTGCCAAACCTACTTGTTGTTGGCCTATCTTGCCAGTGCCCTTTGCTAAAAGCATTTTCCTGTGCCATATGGAACAGTAGAGGCCGGCGCCTCATGCCTTGCTGCCTGCAAAGCAAAAAACTGCCTTTTAAATTTTTGAACCTTAAGAAATAAGCCAGATACTAACTCGACTAGCTGATGAGCTAAGCCCGCTGCTCTCACGCAGAGGAAGGCTTCGATGTGCGCTCAAATGACAAATTCCAAGTGGTAAGCAAGCAAGGGCGGTGGCCACATGGAAGTGGGTCTTCGTGGCGAACAGACCCCAAGGGGGCAGTGCTCTTCTTAGGTAACTTGAAGCTGTGTGCATGATGCTGGTGCTTGACCATGAACTGAAGTCTCATCCTTAAAATGTGTGTTGTACTTCACAATCCTGGACTGTTGCTTCAAGTAAACGATGTACAAATTTTGAAACATTGTGTCCTGTGTCATCTTTTTGGATTGTTTCAGTGTTCTACCTGTTCAGTTGCTTTTTTTTTTCTGTTACCCTAAATCCCGTTGCCCAAGGATTGATGAGTCATTCAAGTGCAACAAACTGGGCGCCTGGGTGGCTCAGATGGTTGGGCGTCTGCCTTCGGCTCGGGTCATGGTCCCAGGGTCCTGGGATCGAGTCCCGTATCGGGCTCCCTGCTCGGCGGGGAGTCTGCTTCTCCCTCTCCCTCTCCCACTGCTTGTTCTCTCTCTGTCTCTCTCGCAAATGAATAAATAAAAAATCTTAAAAAAAAAAAAGTGCAACAAACTAATGGAGGCCCAGACAAGTGGGCTTCTCTCTAAAGAAAATAGGTTTAAAGTTACAGCAGGTGTTCAGAACACCAAAATGATATCTGTGGTAATAAAATACATGAGTAGTATGGATAAATGATAGGCAAAATAATTATTAGCCAATATATTTTAGATTCTCCACCTACCCTTTGTGCTGGGCAGTAGTAACATGTAAGATTTTAAGTCCTCTTGTCTTGCAAGGTGTCTCTCAACAGTGAGAGGTTACAGAAGAGGACTCCAAAGGAAGGGGCATGAGGACCTGAGGAGACAGAAGATAAGGAAAAAGCTCTTTAGGTTCTAGGCAGAAAGTTCTAGATCAACATGCTATATTAACTGTCCAAATTGGGCATGGAGACTTGGCTTTTAGGTCTAGCTACACTACTAAACTGTGTTCTTTGGCTTGTCATTTAGGGACCACTTTCCTATCTTAAAAAGTGAGACCTCTGAGTTGATGAGCATAACCACTGGTTCATTTGAACTATTGGACATTTCTTTGGGAAGAATAAGGGTATTTATAGGTTCTGGGGGGTGTAAAGTCTTTCTCCCTTATGATGCAACGCATTTGGAAAATGAAGTCAGCAGCTTTATTACAGAATCTGTCCAATTTCACTAAAACAGGTTAGCCCTACAAATACTAGCCTGAGTTATGGTTTCTATTAGGACTTTTAGGAAGTAGGAACCCTGTCTGTGCCCTTCTCTCTAATGGTCGGGATCCTGGAAAAGAGATGTCCCTGATTTGTGTCACAACTTGTAACTTCAGTGTTTTGTTTTTTAATAAATTTTATGAAGAGAAGTGCCTAATCAAACTTCAAGTATTGTGAAGGAGGGACAGTGCTGTCAGTCATTATGATATTATCAGAACAGATTTTAAGAAATTCTATGTAAACATGTTTGCTCAGGGTGTTATATTTTCTACTTAGAAAGCTTAGGGTCTAGAAAGTGGAGTTGAATGATACTAAGATAATGTGGCAGAACAACCAGTATTTCATTGAGTTTGGACTTTACACTCAGGTTGTGTGATGTGAGTGGGAAGGGGGGGGACCGTGGAGGACTGTTGCCGATTATACCTCTTAAAGGCTTTTTAATTAGATCACTTTAGAACAAGACACTAGTCTCCCCTTTGTAATGCTCCTGTTAACATTGGTTTTGGAAGTACCGGGGTGTTCAGATGGGGAACTACAGGAAGCTGGGTCACTTAACCAAATCTGAGTTTACAGTTTGTAGGTAAATCTATTTGGATGTGGTCATAAAATGGCGTAAAGTCTACAAAGGAGCATCAACGAAACTTAGTGTTCCGCGTGTTCTAGACGGGGCTGTAACTGCCAATTCTAGAGCAGACGTCAGTTCCACAGAAAGAACATTGCCGATTACCTGAGCTGGGTGGAAATCGTCTCGGGGTGGAACTAGATGTTCAAAGCGGACGCTCCCAGCCCCAACTCTGGTTTAGGAGTTCGTCTCCTAGGAGCTCGACTCACGCGAGCCAGGGGTCTTCAACAGTCTTTCACTTCAAAGTTACTGGGCGCCTCCATGAGTCGGGCCCTGGGGCCTTTGGTCCGGGGTCCGGCGTCCGGCGTGTTCCTGCGTCCCGCCCCACAAGCAGGGAGGGCGGTGGCCCCGGGACTCGAGGTCGGGATTCTAGGGGTCGCGCCAGCCCCACAAGTTTAAGGAGCCCTGAGGCCTTCGCAGGATCTGGGGTCGTCCTCTGCGGAGTGGGGGAGGGGGAGCGGACGTGCACGCGGGCGCACTCTCAGGCCGCCTCGCGCCGCCGCCTTGGGAAGGCCGCGCGCTCCCGCAGGGCCGCGTTCCCGGGCGCCCCATGCAAATGAGACCCGGAGCGCCCTCCCACCCCGCGCCTCCGGAAGTTGCGGGCCGGGCGCCCGCTCTCCCCACCCCCACCCCCCGACCCTCGGCAACCTCGTCCTTCCCCTGCCCGGCGGCCGCAGCGATGGCGGCGGCGATGGCGGCGCGGCGCGCGCGCCCTGTGCGGGTGCTGGTGGACATGGACGGCGTGCTGGCCGACTTCGAGGCGGGCCTCCTGCGGGGCTTCCGCCGCCGCTTCCCTGGGGAACCGCACGTGACGCTGGAAGAGCGCCGCGGCTTCCTAGCCCGCGAGCAGTACCGAGCCCTGCGGCCGGACCTGGCGGTAGGTAGGGAGAGAGCGGGAGGGCAGCGCGGGGCGTGCGCGGGAGGGGAGCTCCTACCCTACAGTGACCCTGGGAGCAGAAGCCCCGACCCCACAGGGCGCCCGGAAGCCGGGCGTCCCCACCCACAGAGAGCCGGCGAGCCAAGTGCCCCGACCACACAGTGTACCCGGGAGCGGGAGCCTGGACCCCACGTTGTCGCCAGGGCCAAGTGCCCCGACCATACAATGTCCCCGGGAGCGGGAGCCCCGACCCCACAGAGAGCCGGGGAGCCAGGTGCCCCGACCACACAGTGTCTCCAGGAGCGGGAGCCTGGACCCCACATTGTCGCCAGGAGCGGGAGCCCCGACCCCACAGTGTCCCCGGAAGCAGGGAGCCCGACCGCACAGGGCTTCTAGGAATGGGAGCCCTCCCCTTGGGCAAGACTGCCTCTGCTCCGTTTCCAGAGACACCCCCTTTCTGTTTAACAGAATCCTCACTTCAGAATCCTTTGTTCACCCTGGACAAGAAAGTCTGGAAGAATGCTTCCCCCTATGTAAAATCCTTTCCCTGTGGCTCTGATTTGGGAACAGGTCCCCCAGGAATCTTACTTTGAGAGTCCTCCCTGGGGCTAGATCTGCTGCAGAAGCTGGGACAAGAACACGGTTTCTTTCAGGACAAAGTTGCCAGTGTGTATGAAGCCCCAGGCTTTTTCCTAGACTTGGAGCCTATCCCTGGAGCCTTGGAAGCCATGCAGGAGATGAACAACATGCAGGAGTGAGGAAGGGCAGAGAGGGAGGGGCGGTGGAGTAAGGGCCCGTACCACCCTAACTAACCCGTGCCCCTTCCACGCAGCACGGAGGTCTTCATCTGCTCCAGCCCTCTGCTGAAGTATGAACACTGTGTGGGTGAGAAGGTACGGTTACCCCAGTCCTTCATAGCAAACGGCTTCCTAAGTTCTGATGCTTAAAATAAACCAGCAGAACTTAAACACAGGAAGTGTGTGTGTGTGGGGGAAGGGGAGCAGCATCTCTCAAAGGCTGGAGACCCTATTCCCACCTATTTACTCACTGGCCCTACTGACAGACCTGTGTCCTCACTGCAGTACCGCTGGGTGGAGAATCACCTGGGGCCCCAGTTTGTGGAGCGCATTATCCTGACGAGGGACAAGACGATGGTCTTGGGGGACCTGCTCATTGATGACAAGGACACCATTCGAGGTTAGACCTGTTTTTCTGGCAACCTTCCAGGCATCTGGCCTGCTGGGATTAGGGAGAGGGAGTAAAATAACTAGATTACTGACTGCATCTCACTGCCTTTCTCCCATGCCCTGCCCCAGGCCAAGAGGAGACCCCAAGCTGGGAGCACATCTTGTTCACCTGCTGCCACAACCAGCACCTAGCCCTATGCCCAACAAGGAGACGGCTGCTCTCTTGGAGTGACAACTGGAGGGAGATCATAGAAAGCAAGCGGGGGGCCAGAATAGTGGATAGTAGCTGAAGGAAGGGAAGGCAGGCCAGCAGGGAACCCCAGCAGAGCTGAATGGCAGGTCAGTGTCGTGGAGGTGGCCCCCAGCACCGTGGAACAGGGAGACACGGTAACCTCCATTCTCAAAAGCCAGCCACCTGGAACCCAACAAGATGGCTGGCAAGGAAACATGGTGGGAAAATCACTCAGGAACCTTTTTAATAAAACACTTTGACTCACCACTCTTTAAAGGCCCTTTATTCAGGAAAGTAAAGGGCCAGGAGCCCTAGAAGGGGCAGTCGGAATACAGGCTGATAGGCTTTCTCCTCCCTCGTGTCCTTAGTCCAGTGGCTCCAGAACCTGCCCCACCTCCACATCTCAGACACCATCTCTCTTGCGTCTGCTTTTCCTTGGCCGTGTTAGAGGTCAACCTTGAGGGAGTGCAGAAGGGAGGCCAGGAAGCTCCCCATTGCTCCTGAACCTCAACTTTCCATGGGGATCCCATACTGCCTCCCCCGTGCTGACCAGTGTACACTGTGGACTCCAAGCCACACACTTCTGTCTCTGGTCCTGTCTCCCTTGAGCACCACTCTTGCACTCCTGAAGCCCTTTTGTCTGAGATTCACTTCTAGGGGCAGGGATACCCCCCTCACTAACCCAACCCTGACGGCAGAGGAGGACCAGGACTTTCAGGCTGGGGCCATGGGGTGGTGAGGGAAGACTACACAGCTTCAAGGGTTTATGCCTGTATTCTGACGTATCCTCACCCTCATGTCTGAAATGCCTGATGGCTACCTTAAGTCAGTGGGCTGTACCACTAAAGAGCAGGGGCACCTGTGTGGCTCAGTTGGTTGGGTGTCTGGCTCCTGGTTTCCGCTCTGGTCGTGATCTTGGGGTCGTGGGATAAGGCCCTGCGTCGGGCTCTCTGCTGGGTGCAGATTCTGACTGTCCCTCTCCCTCTGCTCCTCCCCACACTCTCATTCACTCTATCTCTAAATTTAAGAGGCGCGGGTACCTGGGTGGCTCAGTTGGTTAAGCGTCTGCCTTCAGCTCAGGTCATGATCCTGGAGTCCCAGAATCGAGTCCCGCATCGGGCTCCCTGTCTGCCTCTCCCTCTGACCTTCTTCCCTCTCATGCTCTCTACCATTCTCTCAATAAATAAATAAAAAAATCTTAAAAAAAAATAAATTTAAGAGGCATCTGGGTGGCTCAGTTGTTAAGTGCCGGCCTTCGGCTCAGGTCATGATCTTGGGGTCCTGGGATCGGCCCCGCATCGGGCTCCCTGCTCAGCGGGAAGCCTGCTTCTCCCTCTCCCACTGCTTGTGTTCCTGTTCTTGCTGTGTCTCTGTCAAATAAAATGTTTTAAAAAAATTAATTAAAAAAAAAACGGGATGCCTGGGTGGCTCAGTCAGTTAAGCGTCTGCCTTCTGCTCAAGTCATGATCCCAGGGTCCTAGGATTGAGTCCCACACTGGGCTCCCTGCTCAGCGGGGAGCCTGCTTCTCCTGCTGCCAGCCCCACCTGCTTGTGCGTCTCTCTGACAAATAAAATCTTAAAAAAAAAAAAAAGAGTAGAGACCACATCTTCGTCTTTGAAACGCCATGGTGTCTGGCAGATAGGCCTGTGTGGATAAACTGTGGGCCACAGAGTTCTTCAGGCCGGCATCAAGCACACCCAGCGCCCAGCCTGGGGAGCTGGCAGTGCAGGTACCCAGCCTCCGTAGCCCTGGAGTGGGCATGACACCTTCCCAGAGCCCTGAGCTGGCTTCTCATTTCTGTTCAAGATTATTTCAGATATTTCTGTTAAAGAATTCCTGTTTCCTCAAGCACAAGCAAGTCTAATCCCAGGCCCAGCTGTTCCTCATGAAAAGCCCCTTCTGTAAAGCCTCTGAATCTAGGGTCCCAGCTGCTTCTCACAGGAGGTTGAGAGCCTGGCAGTGGGGCGCTGGGGGTGGGGGCAGGAGGCAGGAGTTTGACCTTCAGCTGGTTGAGAGTGCCAACCTATGGAAATGGCATTGCCTTTGCTCTCCTCCGTGTGTCTCAAAGTCTGGCCTCTTCTCTCAATGCCCCTCACCACAGTGTAAATACCTGTCATGCTGAGAAAACTCACCTTTAAAAAAACTGAAAGGACACCTTTTGGGGAGAACATGCTCAGTGGGAACCAGGCTGCTCCTGCTCCCTGAGCCCCAACTAGGATTGTGGCCTCCTCTCTAACAGTCAGGGTATCATGGCTATGAGGTCTCCCTGGATCAGGGCTGCTGTGGGGCCTCAGTCCTTGGCAGTGGGATACCCAGGGCAGAGTGAGCCCTCCAGGTGCGGGCTTCTGCCACCTGGCTTGGGGAACAGAAGTCTTCCAGGAAGATCTGGGCCAGGTTCCGGAGCCTCGTGTTGGCCGAGAGAGAGAAGCGCAGCATGCACTGGACCACGGGCATGGCGGTCAGCTCAGGGTGGGAGCCAGAGCCTGGTGAGCTCAGGTACATGATCGTGGTGACAGCAGATAGCACGGTCTCCTCATTGGGACTGGACAGACAGTTGATGATGAGCGGGATGCCCCCTGTCTGCAGGATGTGCTCCTTGTTGGCCCTGTCTGGGCACAGGTTGCAGAGGCCTCCTGGGGAAGAACAGAGAGAGACTGAATGCCTCAGGCCTGCGTATCCTCCCACCTCCCCTCCCAGCTCCTCTCTGCCCAACTTTGTCCCAGGAACAAGGGATCCAAAGTCCATTCTGGTATCCATCCCTTCAAGGCTCCTGAAGGCCTGCCTGCCTGCCACAGCCTAGCCTTGAGGAAGTGGATACCAATCCCTTTCCGCCTTGGGTCAGCCAGTTCAATGGTTGATATGCTTTCCTTTTTTAAAGCAAAACCAACAAACTAAATTAAAAAAACCCCAAACAAAAAATAAAACCCATGATATATCACTTTACAGAATTAAAAAACAGGGGCACCTGGGCGGCTCAGTTGTTAAGCATCTGCCTTCGGCTCAGGTCATGATCTCAGGGTCCTGGGATCGAGCCCCTGCATTGGGCTCCCTGCTCGGTGGGAAGCCTGCTTCTCCCTCTCCCAATCCCCCTGCTTGTGTTCACTCTCTCACTGTCTCTATCAAATTAATATATAAAATCTTAAAAAAAAATTAAAAAGCACAGGTCAGGTGATGATTTCACAGATGGATACATGCCAAAACTTATCAAACTGCATCCTTGAAAGATGTACAGCTTATTATATATCAATTATCTCAATAAAGCTGTTAGAAATACTAGAAGCCAAATTATAAACCAACTTAATCCTACCATCCAACATTTGCTTTTCCTTCAACTTCAAAATATGTGAATATATATAAACATTTAATAAAAATGTGATCCTTTCCTGTTTTGTAAGCCAGCTTTTTTCACTCAGCAATAGATTGTGAACATCTTTCCATGCCAACATATCTACAACCATGGCATCATTTAATGGCTGTGCAGAGCACTACCTTATGGATGCAGTGTAATTTATTAAAATGCTAGAGCAAGGGGGGACAGGTGGGGGCTGGCAGGGACATGCCTCTTCCAGGGGCAGGAGTCTGCCCGGGGCTGGCACTACCACCCCCTCCCTCACAGTACCTGGGTCAGTTTGAGTCCTGCTGTAGGGAAATATATATGTATTTTTTTAAGTAAATGGTGGTGGTGGTGGTTTAAGATTTTTTATTTATTTGACAGAGAGACAGCAAGAGAGGGAACACAAGCAGGGGGAGTGGGAGAGGGAGAAGCAGGCTTCCTGCTGAGCAGAGAGCCCAATGCGGGGCCCGATCCCAAGACCCTGGGATCATGACCCGAGCCGAAGGCAGATGCTTAATGACTGAGCCACCCAGGCGCCCCTATAGGGAAATATTTTTAAAAGTTTTATCCATTCAGCCTCTACAGACTTGGCCCTGTGTTCAGAATAAAATCCAAATTCCCCTTTGAGGTCTTCATGGCCCTGCACCATCTGGTCTGGTCCTTCTCTGTCACTCACAGCCTCAGCCCTTGGACCTTCTGGCCCCAGATTTTCACATGCTGCCTCCCTTTTGCTGGTAATCAACACCTCACTGCTCCCTCACCAGTAAGGTTCCCCTGGAATTCCCCACTCCCCACCACGTCCAAGGCACTCCCTTCATCCCTCCATGCCATTTTCTTCATATGCTTAGAACCCCAAGAAACCACCCTGGCAGATTTGTTTTCTTGCTCACTAGCTGCCAAGCCCCACAAGAAGGCAGGTGCCTTGAGGTCAAGACCGTGGCCGTCTTACTCCCACAAATACCTGCTGAAAGGGCTGTAGAGCAGTGAGCTGGGGAAAGGGTTGAACTGCAGAGGCCTGGGGTCTGGATGGTCGGCTCCCTGAGATGTCGCCTACCATGGGCTTCTGCAGTTCTGGGATCCGAGTTGTGGCTCAGAACACCTCTGAGGGAAGGAAGGAGCTGAGGGGCACTCCTGGAATCACGAGGCAAGGGAGATAAGGCACTCTGACAGAGAGGTCCCTCCCTATGGGACATGCAGAGGGCTGACCTGCTGATACCACCTCAGCACCCATTCACCCCCGTGGAGTCCTCAGCACATCCTGGGGCATCCTGTTGACTGCCTTCCCTACTTGCTCTGTCCCTGTCACTGGACATCATAAGGCAAGGCCCTGCTCTCTGGTTTACCTCCGTATCCCAGGCACCTGCAACTGTGGACACTCACTGGACACATGCTGGGAACATGACTGAACTCCAGGAAGTGTTACGATCACCCCGATTTTAGTGGAAGTTGAGGCGGTTGAGTAAGTCGCCCAAAGTCCCAGAAGATGGGAAACCCTATGCCACAGTCATGGGACAGGTGGCAATGCTCTGGCAGGCCTCTGGCTTCCCGGACACATCTACACCATCTCTTCTGAACTACTGGCAGTGAACCAGCCTTCTACCCACACTGTAGGTTAATTGACTGGGGGCAAGGGATGGGATTTATCTCTGCTGTAAAGTATGATAAGATGAAGTCTGAGTCACCCTTGGCCAGTGAGTCATCATCACACAGGGATGTGCCTGGGCGGAACACAGTCACCCCGGCCAGGGGATAATCAGATGGCATCTGCTGGAGGGTGAAGGCAGGAGGAGGCTTCCAGACAGCTGGCCCCATCTGCTCCCCATTTGTAGACCTAGGAAGTCTCCAAGGATGGATCCTGTGCCTGCCACAGCTTGCCACTGCCTGGGACCCAACCACAGGGCATTCTTGAAGCCCCTCTGCCTTGCTGGCAGTGATCCTCAGAGTGGGAAACAAGAGTGAGTGCTTGGGGGCGCCTGGGTGGCTCGGTTGGTTGGGCGACTGCCTTCGGCTCAGGTCATGATCCCGGAGTCCTGGGATCGGGTCCCACATCGGGCTCCCTGCTCGGCGGGGAGTCTGCTTCTCTCTCTGACTCTACCCCCTCTTGGGCTCTCTCTCTTCTCTCACAAATAAATAAAATCTTAAAAAAGAAAAAAAAAAAAGGAGTGCTTGGAAAGAGAAGGGCTTCAGGGGGTAAGGAGCCTGAATGGAAGCACCCAAAATGGATCCAGGGGACCCATGAGAAGCTGAGGCCACAGCTATTGAGCTCTCCCTCCCGAGTCTACCTCTGTGAGCTTGCCCTGAAGAACGAAGGAGGGTTGTAGGAAAAGAGGAACACAAAAACTGGAAGATTCCTAAATAATGTCCAGCAAGAGCAAGCTGGTTGAATGCAGTTCAGTATGTCTGCATGATGGGAAATTCTATAATTCTTAAAAATCATGTTTTCAAAGAGTATTTAATATGGGAAAATGCTTGTAACATAAGGTTGAGGAGGAAAAAACGTCATCAAATTGTATATACAATAAAACTGCAATGAACAAGTCCGGCAAGATGTCACCTCTTCTGAGAGCCTTCCGCAACTGCCCTCACAGCCCCTTTCCCCAGCGCCCTCTCCTCACCTCTTTTGTGTCTCCTCTTCACACCTAAGGTACTTGTCAGGTTAACAGAAGGTCCCCCACTAAACCACAACTCCCACCAGAGGGGGAGTTTGTCTTATCTCAATTGGTCACCTCAGCCTGGCATACAGCAGATGCTCAATAAATGGACAGACAAGTTAACAAAAGACAAGCTGGAAACACAGCAAAAGGTTAATAATGCTTATCTCTGTGCAGCAGGGTTAGGAGTCATTTTTATTTCCTTTATTTTCTAAGTTTACCTCCACAAAAATGTTGTTTGTTCTGTTTTGTTTTTTTGTTTTCTGTGGAGAGGAAACAGGGTAGAAAATGTTATTTTTAGGGACACCTGGGTGGCTCAGTTGGTTGGGCGGCTGCCTTCGGCCCGGGTCATGATTTAAAAAAAAAAAAAAAAAAGTGTTATTTTTATAAGCAGGAAAAGGATTTTTTTATTTTATTTTTTTATTTTTATTTTTTAAAGATTTTATTTATTTGACAGAGAGAGACACGGTGAGAGAGGGAACACAAGCAGCTGGTAGTGGAAGAGGGAGAAGAAGCAGGCTTCCTGCTGAGCAGGGAGCCCGAAGTGGGGCTCGAGGATCAGGACCTGAGCTGAAGGCAGACACTTAATGACTGAGCCACCCAGGTGCCCCAGGAAAAGGATTTTTTTTAAAGACTCCCTCATTTCAGAGCAAGTGAGGGAGAGAGTGTGTGCGCATGAGCAGAAGAAGGTGCAAAGGGAGAGGAAGAGAGAGAACTTCAAGCCGACTCCGCTTAGCATGGAGCCAGACCCGGGGCTCAATCCCAAAACCCTGAGATCATGACCTGAGCCAAAATCAAGAGCCGGCCACTTAAGTGACTGAGCCACCTAGGTGCCCCGGAAAAGGGTCTTCTTTTTTAAAGCTAAATTTCATTTAAGATTGACTGATTGATTGATTTGACAGAGAGAGAGAGAGAGAGTACAAGCAGGGGGAGCGGCAGGCAGAGGGAGAGGGAGAAGCAGGCTCCCCACTGAGCAGGAAGCCCAAGATCCTGAGATCATGACCGGAGCCAAAGGCACCGGTCGCTCAACCAACTAAGCCACCCAGGCACCCCTAAAGCTAAATTTCATTTAGAAAGTGAAACTCACCAAATGACACCATTAAAAAAAGTAAAAAGACAAAAGGAGAAAATATTAATAACCTATCTGAAAGAGGACTCCTTCCAGAATACATAAAGTATATTAATACCTATCAAGAAAAGATCAACACGACGTAAAAACGAGCAAAGACTTGAATAAACTCTGCACAATAAGAGCGATGCATACAGTGTGTTTGTCACTAATTCTCAGAGAAATGAAAATTCAAACCATGAGCTGATGTCTCCACACACCTACTGTAATGGCTAAAACAGACTAACAAGATTAAGCGCTGGTGGGAGGTGGGGCTGCTGGAATTCTCCTGTGCCGGTGGCCAGGAGTCTCACATGCTATCATTGGGTTGGAAAAGTACATGGCTGCTTCTACTAAAGTCAAACATACACCTACCCTATGACTCAGCAATTCTACTTCTACCTGAACCTGAGAGAAAGGAGTACCTATGTACGCGAGAACACTTGCGTACAAACATTCATAACAGCTCTATTCATAAAGGCTCTACACTAGAAATAAATCTCCATTACCAGGTGAACCAGATGAAAAAATTGTGGCACATTCATACAAAGACGTGAGCTAATGACGCTGTAACAATGAATCTCAGAAACACCCAGTGAAAGAAACCAGACACAGGAGTACATCATGTGTGATCCTACTTAGATGAAGTACAAGAACAGACAAAACAGGGGCACCTGGCTGGCTCAGTTGGTGGAGCGAGCAAATCTTGATCGGGTTCGTGTTGTGAGTTCAAGCCCCACATTGGGTGTGGAGATTACTTAAAAATAAAAACTTTTTTTTTTTTTGAGAGACAGAGAGAGTGCATGCACTTTCGTGTGCAAGAGCATGAGGGGGAGGGGCAAGAGGGAGAGAGAATCTTAAGCAGGCTCCATGCTCCATCATCCACCAAAATAAAATCTTAAAACAACAACAACAAAACAGGTAAAACCCATGGGTTAGAATAGTGGTTACCTGGGGGTAAAAGACACTAACTGGGAGAGGGTCCATGGAGGGACCTTTCTGGGGGAGATGGAAACATTCTCTATCTTGATTTTAGTGCTGATTACACAGATGTACATATACCTTTTTTTTTTAAAGATTTTATTTTTTTATTTATTTGACAGAGAGAGACACAGCAGAAGAGGGAACCCAAGCAGGGGAGTGGGAGAGGGAGAAGCAGGCTTCCCGCCGAGCAGGGAGCCCGATGCGGGGCTCGATCCCAGGACCCTGGGATCATGACCTGAGCTGAAGGCAGACGCTTAATGACTGAGCCACCCAGGCGCCCTGATGTACATATACCTTAATGAATTTAAAAATCCATCAAACAGCACTGGGTGTTGTATTGAAGTGTTGAATCACTGTATCATACGCCTGAAACTAATATTACACTGTATGTTAACTACTGGAATTTAAATAAAAACTTAAAAAGAAAAAAAAAGGTCAAGAAAAAGAATTGTCAAATCGACAGAAGATATGTGCACGTCACCATATGTTGATCTCATGGCATCTTAAACCATGGTTACCAAACAGAAAGGAGAACAAGTTCTGACTGGCTGATGAACATGTTTTAGACAAACCAGACAAGACACAAAGAGAACAAGGGGCAAAACCTGGGCCCTTCTAGGCACAGGGAACCACAGAAACTCCCAGGAGAGGCAAAAGAGAAAACCCCGAGTACAACTGAGGATGAGAAAGCTGGAGGCTCAGAGAGGTCAGGCAGGTGACCTCAGATCACACAGCAAGTAGGGCACTGCTGCTGAGACAGGAGGGTCTAAGGATTGTTCTGGGGATTAAATGAGGTCATGCCCACAAGTGCTTAGCGAGCGGCTGGGGGCTGGGCAAGCCCTAGGAGAGAGCGGCCGCAGACTTTATTCCCTCTGATGACTCAGCCACCCCAGGGCGCTGGGCTGGCTGCTGCCCATCCCAGATAAAAATCTTCATTTGAGACTATTTGTTCTTGGGTTTCACTTTAGCGTCTATAAAAAGGAGGGGAACAGGGTGAAAGGGACAGGGATGGAAGTGAGAGTTCTCTCAAAATACCTTGTATACAAGTTTTGACTTAAACTCATGAATGTCTCCCATCATAACAAACATCAAATTAAATCAAAAGGAGAGAAAACATGGCTTTTCGTACTTCTGACCTGTATTTCACTTCTGGGAATTTATGCTACCGGTATACCCTTACAGGGGAGAAATGGTATACAAATAAGGTCATCCACAGCAGCACTGCTCGGAGAGCAAAGGGAAACAAGTGAATGTCCACCCCTAAGGGGGTGGCTAAACACCAGTCCTGGGTGCCAGGGAATGGCATGCAGCATTTACAAAGAATGAGGCAACTCTTTGTGGGCTGACACTGCAGGTGCACCAAGACATGATGCTAAGTTAAAAAAAAAAAAAAGCAGAACATACGTATAACACCACACATGTGGAACCTGCAAAAAGGTATACGTGTAAATACACACAGATTTGTCTGTAAATCCTGAAAATATCTCTGGGAGGATAGAAAAGAAACTAGTAACAACGGTTGCCTCCAGAAAGGCTATAGAGGGAGTTATCATTCACCATGTGACTCAATCATGTTTTCACATAAATTAACGCATACACACACAGACAAAGTGTGCTCGTGCCTGTAACTCAGAGGAAGGGGAACTGGTCTCTGCAAGTCTGGGAGGAATGGCAGAGGCTGGCTGCCCTGCTCCAGCTAGTGTGGAAGGGAGCAGTGGGGTGAGAACTCTGACATCACCTCCTTTCTATGAAGGGGAATCCTGCCACAGATGGATAGCTGAGGAATTTTTTTTTCTTCTTTTTTTTAAAGTTAACTCTATGCTCAACATGGGGCTCGAACTCACGACCCTGAGATTAAGAGTTGCATGCTCTACCAGCTGAGCCACCCAGGCACCCCAGAAATTATTAAATTATTATAAGTCAGGAAGGTGTTCACCTCTGATAGGAAAGAGAATTGAATCAGGAAGGGACATAGAGAGGTTTTTGGATTGCTGACATTATTTTTGTTCTTGACCTTGGTGCCGCTTATGTAGGCATTTGCATTCGCATTGCTAAACTCTACTTGTATGTGTCAGCCCTCTTCTGTATCTGTGGGTTGCAGGTATGGGCCTTGGGCCAGCCTCTGGGGCTATAAACAGGTGTATATATGGTTGGTCCACATCTACTGTGTGCTGGGAGGGGGACGATGCTTAATCACATTATTTCTCTCCCCCATTTTACTGATGACGAAACCAAGACTTAGAGAAACTGAATCGCCTGCTCCAGTCACCTGGGTCCTCAGTGGCAGTACTGGGATTCTAACTAGATCTGCCCACCAAAGAGCTCTTGCTCCATCCTCCATACGCTGGGGCTTCCTTGTACCTCCTTGTATCTTCCTTGTACCTCCTTCTCTGATGAGTTAGGCTCCTGGGGTCAGACATCTTTCTGCTTAAAAAGGAATTCCTCGGGGTGGGGAGCGGCTCAGTGGCATTTGCCTTCAACTCAGGTCATGATCCCAGGGTCCTGGGATCGAGTCCTGCATCTGGCTCCCTGCTCAGCAGGGAGTCTGCTTCTCTTCTCCCTCTGCCCCCGAGGGATGCTTACTCTTACTCATGCTTACTCTCTTTCTCTAGTGCTCTCTCTAATAAACAAAATCTTTTGAGAAAATTTAATAGTTTCTAATTAACAAGCAGAACTTAAAAAAATTTTTTTTAAACAAAGTCCTCTCTTCTTTTTTTTCTTTAAAGATTTTATTTGACAGAGACACAGCGAGAGAGAGAACACAAGCAGGGGGAGTGGGAGAGGGAGAAGCAGGCTTCCCGCGGAGCAGAGAGCCCGATGCGAGGCTCAATCCCAGGACCCTGGGATCATGACCTGAGTCAAAGGCAGACGCTTATTGACTGAGCCACCCAGGTGCCCCAAACCTTTAAATTTTTAATAAAAAATAATTAAGCATCCGACTCCTGATTTCGGCTCAGGTCACGATCCCAGGGTCCTGGGACTGCGCCCTGTCGGGCTCTGTGCTCCGCAAAAAGTCTGCTTACCCCTCTCCTTCTGCTTCTCTCCCTGTTCACTCTCTAATACACAAATAAAATCTTAAAAAAAAATTTTTTTTACAACATATATATCCCTATGCTAATACTATAATTCACTTCTGCCTATTTTTGGACTTCATATAAAGAGTTACACTGTATATATCATGTGTCTAACATCATTTGCTTAAGGTTGTGTTAGTAAGATTACTGCATGTAGCTACAGATTGTTTATTTACCTTGCTAAGTAAGGAGTATGAACATCCCACAATGTCAGTATCCATTCTATTATTGACTGTTTTAAGTTTGGGACTGCTACAAATAATGCTGGTAGTGACATTTTTGCACATGTGTCTGGATGTGCATGTGCCCTAACCCTATGAAGGTAACTGCTGGCTCATGGTGTGCCTCTCTTCAATTGTACTAAATAATGTTTTCCAGAGACCGCTGAGGATTTAGCTACCAGCCTTTTTCTAAGCACCACCACCATCTAGTGGCAACTACATGTATTGCAGGAAATAGAAGACAGGAAAACAATTTAACATGGATTCTGGGAGGCCACCTACTTGAATCCTGTTTTAGTAACAAAACTGCCAGGTATCCTGTGATATCCTAGGGTTCAACCAGTTTTCATGGAGGCAGAGAGGTCTTTCCTGGTTCCGTTCTATCTCCATACAGCATCTAGGATAGACACATAGGCTGCATACAGAACACCTGAGAGTCAACCAACAGTACTTTGGGCAAATATTCCCAAATTAATGCCAAAGGCTGTCTGAGTTTTTATTTGGAGCAAGAGCCCCAAATTCTTTCACTCATTTGGGTATTTACTGAGATCCTGTCTTTATATCTGGTCTTCCATAATTCTGCCACTCCCGTCCCCCATCCCAAACAAGGGCCAACTAGTACGGCCTCCCAGTGGCAGGTACCCTTAGTCGCCAATCAAATGGGGCCTGGACTGTGAGCACCACCAGTAGGAGCAGGGATGACTTCCCACCAGAAGCACCTCAAGGATAGTGTGGAAGTGTAACGTGTGGTGGAAAGAAAAAACAAGGAAAGACGACACTCTGGAGTTTGAGCCTTGGTTCCGCCAGCTGGGGCCCCTGGGCACAGAATTTGGATCCAGGGAGAATGGGTAAATTCCTGGCTCCAGTCATCACTAACGGTGGGACCCTCAGGCAACGGACCTAACCTCACTGAGGAGTTGTTTCCTCACAAGTAAGGAGGGCTTTAGCACTACTGGCCTTGTGGTTGGTGACACATTCAGAGCCCTTGCAGGGCGACAACCAAAAGGTAAGTAAAATAGCTCTACAATTGTTCTAAATGGGCAAATCCACAAAAGAAAAGGCCGAGAAAGGGAAAGGTATAGAAACTCCAAAAGCCCTGCATGTTATCGGCAATTGCTGTAACCAGATCCTTCTTGAAGGCTTCAGTTATCCGGCCCAGGTGTCTGAGGGGTCACAGGAAGATGGCCCCCACAGAAAGTCAACAGGCACACCAGCTCACCACTGTTGAGTGATTGCCGCAGCTTCCAGCCCTCAGGGCACGTGGAGCCCCCTGACAGGAAAGGTCTTATCTCAGAGCTAAACGCATCAGCACCACCTGAAAGGATGCCTGGATCGTGCTGGCCTGCAAGGACGGACGGAAGGAAGCCTGCATTCTGACCCTCACCTGCCACTAAACAGCTGAGGGGGGTGGCCTATGCCTCAGTTTCCTCATCAGTGAAATGAAGGGTTTGCAGTGCCTTTTGAGCTTTCACAGTCCACAATCCTAGGAATGGGGAATTCCTCTGTTCTCTTCTAGAATCTGACAGCTTTGGGTTTCCGTCCCAGGCTGGCACTCTTTAAACCTCTGGCCAACTCGTGGATCCTTCCCAAGCCTCAGACTCCTTATGGAAAATGGAGGTTCTGAGCACACCTACTTTTAATGTGTCTCAGGGTCAAAGGTGACAAAGCACAGAAGCCAGTATGTGGCACACAGAGGGTGCTCCATAAGTGCTAGCTATTACTACAAGTCCTTCTAAGCCCCAGAACACCAGCTCTGTAACCAGGGGCTTGGCTGCAGGGGTTCTCTTGAAGGACAGCATGCTATCCCACCTCACCTCTTTGGGAGATGAGGGAACTGTTTATCCTCAAAAGGGCTGGGACACCAGGCCCTTGGGTGGAGGCCCGGGGATCCTGCAGCTGCAGACACTTTGCATTTAATTCTCTCAAAATTCTGTGAGGCAGATGCCCCACCTGATAGATGATGGGAGAAAGGAAATCACAGGCCCAGAGTTAGGTGGGAGAGCGAGGACTTGAACCCAGACCTGCCTGACCCTAAAGCCCAGCTCTTATCAAACTCACTGTGTTCCTTGCCAAACAAAAGACACTGGTTTTGGTTCTGTGAGCCTGAGGCAATCTAAACCAGATCTCCTCTGCCGTTCCTCCAGAACGAATCCCACTCAGGGCTACAGCACTAAGTCATGGCCCGTACTCTGCACCTTCTGGGCCCTTCCCTCCTCTTCCCCAGAGATAAGCAAAGCTGAGCTCTGCCCTTATGGAGATACAATTTCAGGCCTGCGACCAGAGATGAGAGTCAAAGCTACAAAGCACAGCACAGAGCCCATTAGCCAAAAAAGCACCTGACAGTGTTTCCCATGCAGGGCCGGCGACATGAGAAGGAAATGACAGCAGTAACAAAATATGCATCTAAGTATGACTGGGACTCTCCTGTCTGCAGACAATCCCATGGAGGGAGTCAAAGCTGAGGAAGCAACTACTGTGGGGATTAGGAGCCTTGTGCTGGGAGGAGAGGAAGAGAAAATGAGGAAAAGTGGCAGGGAAAAGGAAAACTGGTGATAAGGATACTAAGAAAGTGACCAGACAAAGTACCTTCACGGAGACACACACACGGAGACACACTTCTGCTCCCCACAAGTCCTGCAACGTAGGGCAAGCGCACGTGAGAAGGTGAGTCTCAGAGAAGGGACACATGGATCTCGTCCACGAGAAGCAGCTAGGAAGAGGAGAAGCTGTGACTGTGGGCTCCAGGTCTAGGGCCGGTCACCCACTCTGGGAAGCCGCCCAGGAGAGCAAGAACCCAGGCCAGGCCCAAGGTTCTCAGGGTCTTAAGAGTGGGGTCTTAGACCTGGTCTTAGACCAGGGTCTTAGAGTGCTCTTGCCCTGGGCAAGTTCCTTCCTGATCCTGCAAAAACTTTTTGTGGGGCACTGCTCCTTTTATACAAGTTTTCTCCAGTCCAAAGTTTGAGTTGCAGGAGCTCTGTCACTCCTAGGTGGAGGTTAGGCTTCGCAGGAGAGACTGTCACCATTCAGATGGCAGAAGCTGTGGAGCAGAGGACTTACACAGAAGAAAATCTTAAAGTGACCGGTGGTTTAGAATATTTATTTAGCATAATGATCTTCCAGGGGGCCTCAGTCTGGCCCTCTCCACAGGTTGAAGAGTCCAGGAAGCCCACCCAGAGCCCATCCTCCTTTCCCCCATACCTGGAGCTCCAGGCCCTGAACCTGCTCCCACACCAGGCCCCTGAACCTGGGCCTCTTTCTTGGATCCTGACTCCCAAGGTGGACTCTAAATCCAAGGAGTGGCCACAGAGCAGGTATGAATACAGCCAAGATGTCCACACACATGGGTGAGACCTACTAGGGTGAGAAGGGATGACCCCCATTTGTACTGTAGCCCCAGGCACCCCAAACAGTGGGGCCAGTCTGGATAGTCTTTCAAAATTTTACAACACACCTACCTGAATTACTCAGCGCAAAAAAAGAAAGAAAGAAAGAAAAAGTGTTAGTTCATCCTATCAAGCCCTTCAATCTAACTTCTAGGTTCCAGGAATAAAAGGGAAAGAGGAACAAGCTAAATGACACCAGAAACAGGCAACCAGACAATTAGGAAACAATTAGGAAGTTGGGAAATTCTGCAGAACTGGTCTGGATCTTTCAACAATTAGTGTCATGAAAAGAGTCTACCAATGATTAAAAGAGATAAGTTATGCAGTGCCTTCCTTCCAAAGAGTACAATATGGAAAGAGGAGGAAGAGAATAGCTTTACAGTGGAGAAACCTGACCAATACCACCTCAGCCGGGTGATCAAGGCCATGATCAACAGGGAGAAGTCATGCTGACAGCACGGCTCTGTGACATGATGTGGTGAAAATGGCACTTACTTCTGTAGCTGTCCTCCCCTAAAACCCACAACCCAGTCTAATCAAGAGAAAAGCATCAGACAAATCCCAGTTATAGGACAGTCTACAAAATACCTGACCAGCATTCCTTGAAACCATCAATGTCATCCAAAAAAGGGTAAGTCTTAAGAAACCAGCACAGTCCAGAGGAGCCCAAGATGTGACGACTAAAAGTAATATAGTATCCTGGATGGGATCCTAGAATAGTAAAAGGGCATTAGAGAAAAACTAAGGAAATGAATCAAGTATGGACTTTAGTTAATAATAATGTATCAAAGGGTGCCTGGCTGGCTCAAGTCGTGATCCTAGGGTCCTGTGATCGAGCCCCATGTTGGGCTCCCTGCTCAGCTGGGAGCCTGCTTCTCCCTCTCCCTCTGCCGCTCCCCGCTTATGCTCTTGCTCTCTCTGTCGAATAAATAAATAAAATCTTAAAAAAAAATTGGGCTTATTAATTCTAACAAATGTATCATACTCATATAAGTGGTTAATAATAGAGAAACTGGGTATGGATATATGGGTACTCTCTGTATTATCCTTGCAATTTTTCTTTTTTTTTAAAGATTTTATTTACTTGCCAAAGAGAGAGGGAGAACACACAAGCAGGGGGAGCAGCAGGCAGAGGGAGAAGCAGACTCCCTGATGTGGGACTTGATCCCAGGACCCCAGGCTCACGACCTGGGCCGAAGGCAGACGCTTAACTGACTGTGCCACCCAGGCGTCCCTCCTTGCAATTTTTCTAAAACTGTTCTAAAAGACAAAGTTCAAAAAAACAAAAATAAAAATAAAATACAAAGTTCATGGGAGTGCCTGGCTGGCTCAGTCAATAGAGCATGTGACTTTTTTTTTATTTTTTGAAGAGAGAGAGAGAATGTGTGTGCACGAGCTCAAGAGAGAGCATGAAGGGGGTGTCAAGAATCTCAAGCAGGCTCCATGCCCAGCACAGAGCCTGACACGGGGCTCCATTTTACAACCCTCAGATCATGACCTGAGATGAAATCAAGAGTCGGTTGTTCAACTGACTGAGCCACCCAGGTGCCCAGAGCACACGACTCTTGATCTCAGTGTTGTGAGTTCCAGCCCCACACTGGGTATAGAGCTTACTTAAAAAAAAAATAAATATAGATATATATATATATATATATATAGAGTGTGTGTGTGTGTGTGTGTGTGTGTATAAAATACAAGGTTCACTTAAAAAGAGAGAGAAAGAGAGATGGAGACCTAAGGAACATAAAAACCAGATTAGATGCCCTTTTGGGAACTATTAGAAAAATTTGCTTGACTAGGTGTTAGGTGGTAATGGAATAATTATAAAAGGTTTCTTTCTCTATGTAAATAAGATTCCTTTCACTGTGTAGAAAATATATTTTTTTAAGATTTTATTTATTTATTTGACAGAGAGAGCACAAGCAGGGGGAGCAGCAGACAGAGGGAGAAGGAGAAGCAGGCTCCCCACTGAGCAAGGGAGCCCAACACAGGGCTCGATCCCAGGACCCTGAGATCATGACCTGAGCCACCCAGGTGCCCCAAAAATATTTATTTATGTACTTATTAGGAAAAAAAAAAGATTTATTTAGAGAGCATGTGCTCAAGTAGGGAGAAGAGCAGAGGGAAAGGGAGAGGGAGAGAGAGCATCTCAAGCAGACTCCACACTGAGCTCGGGAGCCTGGCATGGGGCGATTCCACGATCCCAAGATCATGACCTGAGCTGAAATTAAGAGTCAGATGTTTAACCCACTGAGCCACCCAGCCACCCCCAGAAAAATGTTATTTTTTAAGATGCATGCTGAAAGAATAATTTTTGTTTGTCCTCAGAATAAATTCCAAACTCTTTCCCATGGCCTAGAGCTAAGTCATGTAAACTCTGGTACTGCCCACCTCTCTAACCTCATTTTCTACCACTTTGCTTCACTCCCCACAGCCTGCCACGTCAGCCTTCTTTCTGGCTTCTTCTGCTTTAGGGTCTCTGCCCATGCTGTGCCTCTTCCTAGAATGCCTTCACATGCTGGAGGAAATGAAGTAGCCCCCACCTCTGCTCTATCTCATCACCCTGTTTACTTCCTTCAGAGCCTCAGCTTTTTTTTTTCCTTAAGATTTTATTTATTCATTTGACAGAGAGAGAGACAGCGAGAGAGGGAACACAAGCAGGGGGAGTGGGAGAGGGAGAAGCAGCCTTCTGGCAGAGCAGGGAGCCCGATGCGGGGCTCGATCCCAGGACCCTGGGATCATGACCTGAGCCGAAGGCAGACGCTTAATGACTGAGCCACCGAGGTGCCCCAAGAGCCTCAGCTTTTTGTTTGCTCACCATGTGTCTCCCCCTACTAGAATGTAAGTTCCTTGAGGGCAAAGACCTTTCCTCCACTTGTTCACCATCTCTCCAGCATTTAGAACAGTACCTTATTCACAGTATATGCCCAATAGGTATCTGTCCACTGAATAATTCAACAGGTCTTAGACCATAACAACTGCAGGAGTTTTAAGCCATTCAAAGTCACCTCTACTTCTCTTGATATTACCATATTAAAATAAAGATGTTTAAAAACAGCATTCTAGGGGCGCCTTGGGTGGCTCAGTTGGTTAAAGGTCTGACTTTGGCTCAGGTCATGATCTCAGGATCCTGGGATCCAGCCTTGAGATGGGATCTGCACTCAGTCTGTTTCTCCCTCTCCCTCTGCCCCTCCTCCTGCTCGTGCTATCTCTCTCAAATAAAATCTTTAAAAGATTAAAAAAACAGACAGCATTCCATAAACTTTTTCAAGTGGCTTCAATCCATTCCCCCATTTATGATCTCATCTCTCAGTAGGAGGAAAGGCAGACATGTAGAGGGAGTCCTGGACATTAGTTCCAGACCTGATTCAAGCTAGCTGTGACCTGGGACAATGTGTGAACCGAGGAGGTGGCAAAGACATCGCTGGCGCAGACATCGAGATCTGCCTTCTCAGCAAAGGGACTGCCTAAAAGATTCCTTTCCCCGTGACTGACTTTTAACGCACTTCACTAAGTCAAATCAGGTATCTGGGAGACCTGCCCCATCCTTACCAATTGCAAACTCCACCAGGGTTTCGTTCTCCTCCGACAGGGAATCGAGGAATAAATCAAGGACCTGCAGCTGCCGCAGATACTGGTAGTTATTGGGATCATAGGCGAAGTTGGCGAGGTTGGCCAGTACTTGCTCCTTGGCGTCTGCAGCAGAAAGTGGCGCTGGAGCCAGGTCCGGGACGGTTGTCACGGCCGGACCCCTGCCCCGTCCCTTGCCCGCCACACTGCCGCTCTCACCTTGGCTCTCCGTCTCCTGGAATTCCGTGACTAGTGCCTGCAGGTATCCCAGGCGCCCGACGTGGGGGTCTACCTTCGGCTTCTGGGCCATGGTCAGGGCGGCAGAGGGGGCGGGTGGAAGGGCAGGAGAGTGTGGGAGGTGCGACCGGAAACGGGTTCCTTACCTGGCTTCAGGTTCTGCAGTAATTTGCTGCCGAAATTGGAATGTGGGGGGTGGCGTGGGGTCTCAGGACCTTGTTAGAGTTGGGCGCGAAAACCTAAATTTGGAAACGGGAAACGAGAAGGAGGGAGTAGCAGCCCCCTCACAGCAACTTCAGAGCTAGATTTCCGGCTCGATTCCAGGTTTCCGGCGGAAGCCGCGCTTAGCCCCCCACCGGAGGGCGGAAGGGGCGGGTCGAGGCAAGCAAGAGGAGGGGCTGTCGCTGAGCTCGGTGCGCGTGCGCGGCGCGCTTAGTGTCCTAAGGCTCTGGCTGGAGGGGATCCGCCCTCGGAAGGGTGCAGAAGCGTTCAGGTTGCTTTAAGGAATACCTCTAGGGCGCTTGGCAACCCATAGGAGTCGGAGGGCGTCTACGTGGGGAAGTGTCGAGGCAGAAGAACTTTCAGACACCCTTGCACTTGACGAGGGTGCGCAGCCCGGCCTTCTCGACCAAGGGACTCCCCCTCTGGAACTCGGGCATCAGTTCCCTGCACCCCGACATGGGTCCTTTGACACTATCTTCTGGTCTTTTCCAAAAAGCCGGGTGAGCCTGGCACCTTCTGCTCCCCAGCCCTGAGCTGGCCACCTCTGGCTAGGAATTACAGGGTAATAATGTCCTAAGGCTTTTTGCCAGCCAGGTGGATGGGGAGCGCTGGGGGCATTGATGAGCCCCAGGACCCTCCGTTCGCCTAAATGTACTGCTTTGGCCGCTCTAGGTTGTGGAGCCCTGGATGCTGAAGCCCTTTGGCCCAATTCTCTTTCTCAGGGCTTCTCAGGAAGGTAATGTGTGACCTAGGCCTCGAAGGCACAGAGAATAGAGTACCAGGCAGGGAAGTGGCCCTATTGCACTCCCACTGTGCTTGAAAATGTTGGGGTAAGGAGAGTTTGGTCTGTGAGCCCCTTGAGGCTAAGGACCACGTATCTTGAGGTCAAAATGGCTGCCATACTCCAGCCTGCCACAGCCCCATTGACAGCAGGCCCCATCTCCATGGGCTCAGGTCCCTGTGGTCAGACCCTGCCCTATGCGCACACTTTGGGGCAGGAGTTATGACTATAATCCGGGTGCTTGGGTACCCTGACAGCTCCACGTAGGGCAGTGGTCCCAGACCTGTCATCAGGCCCTTCGGCTTCTGTAAAGAGCTGACAGAACTTGGGGAAGTACATCTCATCCCAAGGTGGCCAGGGGCTTGTCTGCCTCTGGCTGGACAGAGCAGCCAAGTCCTGGGGACCAGGGGCTCAGAGTTCAGGGACACGATGTAGTGAGCTCTACCCTGTACTGGTCAGGAACTGTTCCAGATCCTCTCTAGAGGATTCCCAGGAAAGCAGCTGTGGGGATTCTGGAATCAGATGGGCCATCCCATCCTCTCTCATTTGTCCCCTCTGAAAGGCTCAGGGGCTTTCCTCCTTCGGGAAAAATTCTCAGTCCTTGGTTCTGTGCTGAGGGCATCACCAGGTCTTACTCCTCTCTGCCCAGTCCCTGGCACATAGTAAATGCACAATGATTTTGTTGAAGGGAATCACTGCCACTCTTGGCTGGGGGCAGGTGAGATCAAAGTTCCCCATGCTGAATGTTCACTGATACTTTTCCCTAAAAGAAATCTCTTTTCAGGAAGTGGGCCCAATAGGGGTTGCACATTTCAAAGCCTGGTGGCTATCAGTGCCAAAAGTATCCACCTACCCACGAGTCCCACTCTCCTTTTCCACTCAGTTGAGACGTAGGGTACAGGACCGGGTAAAACGTGTCCAAGCATTACCCCTTCAGTGCACAGGATGTGGGTGGTGGCTAAGCATGGGACTGGGTGAGGAGCAAGAAGGCAATGGGGGTCTTCAGGGTCAGACTTTTCAAACAAGAAGAGACTCTGACTTACACAGGCCAGCATCCTCCTTTTTTTAAGGCCCAGAGATGGTGAACAATTGCCCAAAGTCACACATCAAATTGTGGCAGAACCAAACATGAACTCTGATCTGCCCCAGCTCAGAGCCCTTTGCTTCACCTCTGCACTACTTTATTTGACCATAAGGGGGCACTCATGGCAGGATCCTGGAGAAGACGGTACTTCCCCAAGGATGCTTACTCACACCAGCTGGGCAGAAGAAGGAAGGCTGGAGTCAGGTCATGAAAATAAAATTTATTTTCCTGATAAGGCTTCCTTGTTGGAGCCTGGCTGAGCCTGAACCAACAAACAAGGCCTTGGGTCGCAGCAGCCCCTGCTGAGCAGGGAGAACTGAAGGCGGAGGGGAGGGACTTACTCAAGGCCTGTTTTCCAGCTTCATTAGTTCACAGGGTTTATAACCTGCTACAGGAAGGTTTTTTTGTGTGTAATTCAAATAAACTCTGTTTTTCCATTGCCTCAGGTGGTACCCTGCTGGGACAAGCTTGTAGTGATGACCTCAGGGACCAGTACCAGCAAAAAGAGGATGTGTGTGGGGAGCACTGACCTCCATGCCACAGGCACAGGCCCCCTGGGAGTGGAGGTGGGCTGGCAGCTGGCCCAGCCAGCTACTTACCCCAAGGTGGACACCTCTGACACAGGAGGGAGAAGGAGTGAAAGGCTTCTGCTGCAAAAGCAGCTCCATTTTCCCAGAGGTCTCATGCCCTGCCCAGCAATCCTTCTGCTCCACTGCTCACTCAAATGTCAGGCTTCCCCCCACCCCAGCACTCAGCTTCATGACCAAGATACAAGGTGGGGGCACGGGAGGGAGGGAGACTGTAGAGCAGGCCCTGCTGAGTGAGGGGACCCCTCAGACTTCATTGATTCTAGGACCCAAGCCAAGGGCTTCCCACCAGTTCTTTGCTCAGACACCAGGATGGGTCCTCTACCCAACCATTAATCTGTCCGTGTCCTATGTCCACGCCAACCCCTCAGCCTGGCCCTCCACCACTGCCGGTCACAGCTCATTCTTTCAGGAGGTTCTTCTTCTCAAGCTTCCAGTCAGCGTGAGGCCCAACAACCTGTGCTGGGGGCCACCCTCAGGGCAAGGGCTGGGGCCCTTGGGAAGAAAGGGGGTGGAGGGCCTTACAGGAGGGGTGAACTCTTTGGAACTGTCTGGAGGCCGGAGAAGGACAAAGAGTCACATCAGAGACATCCAGACTAGACTGGAGGGTCCAGTGTGTTGAGAGGCAGCAGAAGTACTGGGCAGCCAGCTGAGCCAAGCCGGCTGTGACAGACCCAAGCAGGGTTTAGACTCACTTTCCTGGGCTCCAGGTATGCTGGTACCCCAAAGAAAAAGTCAGGAAGATCTGCTCCTGGATTCTGCTGGTTGGAAGGAGCCCTGAGTCTTTGGAGGCCAGCCTCCAAGATCCCAGCTCCTGGCTGACTCCCAGTGTGCAGAGCCTGGATGGCTTTTTACTTCGGGCTTCCTGGGCAGCCCCTCACCCCAGCCCCTAGCAGCTGAACATCACATTCCTGGGCTGCGGAGATGGTCACTCACCGACCTCAGGGCTCAGACGCTGGTCACATACATGACCTCGGTGTATAGCCGCTTCTTGGAATCACATGAGCCCTCCGCCGCGAGGACCTGCTCTGAGGCAGCCTCCGTGATGGCTCCTTCTGCCTTGGCCTGCTTGCCTGGCCTCTCCTTCTTCTGAAGGGCACAGAAGCTGCCACCCATAAAGAGGGCAGCTGATATGAGGAAGAAGCTTGACATGTAGAAAACGTAGCTAAAGTTGTTGTCGGTGGTGTCCAGGAGGAGCCCTGGGGACAGAGAGCAAGTTAGGCCACTGTCTGGGGCTACCAAACCTCCCTCCCAGTAACTCGTGTGCTCTCCGAGAGCAGGGATTTTATTTTGGGCTCTGCTGTATCCCCATAGGAGCCACTGTGGCTGGCACCTAGGAGACACTCAACAGAGATCTGTTGAATCAAAGAAGAGGAAACACTAAGCCTGCTCTCCAGGGGGGCAGGAAGAGCCCTTGGGTCAGAAGGGCACCTCAGGGCATGTCTCCCTTACCCTTGGTGGCAGGAAGCCCAGCACACAAGGGCCGGTAGTCTGGGATATCTGCTCAGCTACACCTGGGCCCTCCCATACGTCTCTGCTCCCACATGTGTTTGTTTCCCTCCTGGCACAAGTCACCACGCTGAGCGCAAACGTGTCTCTGCTTTAATTCCTGACTCTCGCACCAGAAGAAGGTCAGCCCTGAGAGGTGGGGACTGGGCCTCCGTGTTCAGCCATGCCCACCAGTGACTGGCACAGGCGAACCAGTGGTTAAGGCAGGTGTTCTTGTCTGCATTTTGCAGATGACACTGTGGCTCAGAGAAGGAGAGTGACTTGCCTGGGTCCCACAGGTAGGAAGCGGGACAGCCAGGATGTTAATCACGGCAAACATGTGCGCAGTTTTCTGCCCTGTGCCAGGCTCTCTGCTATAGAACTGTGATCCTCACAACAAGCCTACAGGGTAGATTCTATTATCATCCCCACTTTGCTGATAAGAAAACGTAGAGAGAGGAAGATGAAGGACTCAGGCAAGTCTCGTATAAAAATCCTTATTTTTAACTGTTCATGCCCTGGGCGCCAGCTGGGGAACAGCCTGCATCCTGGAAAATCACAGATGCTTGGAAAAATCACAGATTCCCAGTCCCTACCCCTGGAGATGCTGATGGCACCCAAATCTGTTCAGATTGTTCCCCTTTGCCCTATCTCCATATCCTGCCCACCCAGGCCACACCCATGTACACCTGGCCACCCTCCCTCCCAGGGCCTCACCAGCCAGTGGCGGGGAGATGAGAATGGAGATGCTCTCCAGGATGGTGAAGAGGCCCAGGGCGCTGGAGAACCGATCCATGGGGACAATATCCATGAGGACCTGGAAGAGGAGGGCTCCAATGCCACTCATGGACACGCTGTACACCAAGCAGTAGCCCACCAACACCCGGAAGTCGGCCGACGCAGCGCACACCAGGTTGGTGAGGCCATTGAGCAGGGCTGCCAGGCTGAACAGGTACTTCCGGTGGCCAGCAAAGTCCCGCCGGCCTGCCACCAGCCCAGCCATGGGCCGCAGGAAGATGTTGCTAAAGCCAATGATGGAGATGAGCAGGGCTGCCCTGTGTTCATCCACCCCATGCCACATGGCATATGGCACCAGAAAGACGTGTGGCAGTGGGAAACCCAGGATCATCCACATAACACCCAGTGTGTACACTCGGTAGCCCGCATTGTGCCGCAGGATATCAAAGGCCAGGTGGCGCTGGATGGCCCGACCACACGCTGCCAGGCAGCTGGGAGCAGGTGTCTTGGAAGGTGGAGGGGGGCCTTCTGTGGCCTCAGGGGCTGTGCTGGTGGCCACGGGCCTCAGAACAGCTCCACAGACACAGCAGTGGAGAAAAACTCCGCCGAAGACAAGGAAGGTGCCCCTCCAGCCCAGATCCTCCAGGAGGTATCGGGAGAGCAGTGGCCAGAGCGTGATGCCCAGGGAGACGCCCACCGAAGCCAGTGCATTGGCCAGCGCCCGATGGTGGGAGAAGTAGAAGCCCAGCACGGTGATGCTCGACTGGAAGCTGAAGCACATGCCCAGGCCTGTGGTGGGAGGGAGACTGACTCAAGGGCGTTCGGGGCCTCCCACCCGTACCCAGAGAGGGGTCATGGGGTCATGCTCCATGTCTGCCCTCCTTCTGTTTGAGCCCAGACCCACTTCCAGGTCCCCAGGGATTGAAGAAGGAAACAGACTGCCTTGCCGCCCCCTTAGAAGGATCCGCTCTGCCCTCCCAAGGCTGCCAGGGGCACACCTGTCCCCTTTGCACAGCACCAGCGTGATCTTTAAAAAACCTAAACTGGGGGCACCTGGGTGGCTCAGTTGGTTAAGCGACTGCCTTCGGCTCGGGTCATGATCCTGGAGTCCCGGGATCGAGTCCCGCGTCGGGCTCCCCGCTCAGCGGGGAGTCTGCTTCTCCCTCTGACCCTCTTCCCTGTCGTGTTCTCTGTCTTTCATTCTCTCTCTCTCAAATAAATAAAGAAAATCTTAAAAAAAAAAAAAAAACCTAAACTGGGGGGCGCCTGGGTGGCTCAGTCGGTGAAGCATCTGCCTTCAGCTCAGGTCAGGATCTGAGTCCTGGGATCGAGCCCCGCGTCGGGCTCCCTGCTCAGTGGGGAATCTGCTTCTCCCTCTCCTTATCCCTCTGCCCCTCCCCTAGCGCTTGCGCTCGCTCTCTCTCAGATAAATAAATAAAATCTTAAAAAAATAAATAAACAAAATAAAAACCTAAATTGGGGTAAGTTTCTTCCCTGCCTAACACTTTTCAAGGACTTCCCATTACGCCTAGAAAAAAATGCCACCGTATTTACTCTACCCTGGAAGGCTCTGCACGGTCTGGCCTCTGGTCGTCTCTTGGGTGCCATCTCAGGCCATTCTCTGTCACTCACCATGATTGAGCCACATCAGCTTCTTCTCTTCCTCTGGACACCAAGCTGCCCCCCACAGCTGAACATTTTGGGAGAGAAAGCTCACGACCACACCATGACCACAAGCCTCAGGCAGACTCTTGGGCGCCCTACGATGCCACCGTCCGTTTTCCCTCCCACCCTCCTAGATGACCACCTCTCCTTCTCTATGCACCCTCCCCCCCCCCCCCCCCCCCCCCCAGCTGACCACCTGCCTTCCATCTGTAAAACTGGACTGTTTGTCCCTGCTGCCAGCCAAGGCCAATCCTCCACTTATGCCCTTCCTCTGGTCTACTCAAAGGCATATCCCTTCAGCAATTTCCCCCTCCTGCACCACCCACTTTCTCCTCTTTGCCAGATCATTCTCGACTTCGTTGTTATTTCTCCCACTAAAAACAAAACAAAGGGCGCCTGGATGGCTCAGTCAGTGAAGCATCTGGCTTTGGCTCAGGTCATGATTTCGCGGTTCTGGGATGGAGCCCGGAGGTTGGGCTCCCTGCTCAGCGGGGAGTCTGCTTGTCTCTCTCCATTTCCCTCTGCCTCTCCCCCCGTCCCCCACCCGTGCTCTGTCTCAAATAAGTAAAAAATTTTTAAAAAGCAAAACAAAAGCAAACAAAAAACCAAAACAGAGATCTGGCCATGGCTTGCTCCCGCTCCCTTCTCGGTACCTGCTCCCAGTGGCCCCGAGGGTCTGCGGGTCAGGGGTGATTCCCAAAAGCAGGAGACGGAGGGGAGCAGGTATGCAGGCGGAAGTGTCTCTGGGGCTCATTCTCGCTGCTGTGATCTCGGGAGGAGCAGGAGACCACAAGGAGGGGCCCAGGAGCAATGGCGTCCAAAGGGGAAAATTCAGGAAAGGATGAAAAGGAGCAAGGTGCTAATAATGGAGAAGCCTTGGCCCTCCCTTTGGAAGCTGGTGAATGTCGTGTGCCTCCGTAGGCGGTTCCATCCTGCAGGATAGGTGGAACGTGCGTCAGAGGCTTGGAGAGCCACAGAGCCACAGGCAAGGGTGAGAGGAAGTGAGGCAGCAGAGGGAAAAGCAATCTGGTCATGGTCTGCGGGCAGTTAGCGCTGACCCTCCTCACCAAGAATGGATGAGGAATTTGGCCTGATGCCTTGAGTCCTGATGTTCTCCCTCAAGTTCATAGGAAGACGGACCTGTTTTTCTAAACTTACATGTTCACGATGGACCTTTCCCATAAACCCTTTGGTCTTACATGTTTCTTGTGGGTCTCCTGTTACCAGCTCCTTCCTGAATGTGGGTGGGGGTTTTTGTGTGTTTGTTTTTATTTTGAGTAGGCTCTTTGCCTAATGTGGGGCTTGAACTCATGACCCTGAGATCAAGAGTCACGTGCTTGGGCCGCCTGGGTGGCTCAGTTGGTTGGGTAACTGCCTTCGGCTCAGGTCCTGATCCTGGAGTCCCAGGATCGAGTCCTGCATCGGGCTCCCTGCTCGGCGGGGAGTCTGCTTCTCCCTCTGACCCTCCCCCCTCTCATGTGCTGTCTCTCAAATAAATAATTAAAATCTTAAAAAAAAAAAAAAAAAAGAGTCACATGCTCTACCGACTGAGCCAGCCAGGTGTCCTCGAATGTTGTATTTTGACTCAGTCTATAAGATTCTATCAGCCGGGGAGTTTTACCCTATTGCGTGGAATGCTGCTCATTATATTTTGTGAAGTTAATAAAGCAGTTTAAAACAAACAAACAAACAAAAAACCCAAAACAAAACAAAACAACCCTCTCTTGACTCCACAGCCTCTTCTGGGTACTGGCCCGTTTCTCTGTCCCCTTCAACAAAATTTCCTGGAAATACTGTTTATCTCTGCTGTCTCCAATTCCTTTCTTCCTCTTTGCTCTTGAACCTGTTGCAATCAGACTTTCGCCCTCACCCTTGGTCCAGACTTGCTCTTATCAAGGTCAGCAACCTCCACATTGCCAAATCCAAAGATCAAGGCTGGTCTCCTTCCACGTGATCCACCAGCAGCCTGACACCGCCCTCTCTCCTCACTTTCTCCAAAAACATCACTCTCTTGCATCTCCTCCTGCCTGTGTCCCTTCTTCCCACGCAGACTGCTGGATCCCGCAGGGCCCAGTCCTCAGGCCTCCTTAGCCACCCACCCATGTTCCCTCGGTGACAGCAGGATGATACCTGCCCTCAACATTAGAATGCCAGCCCTGTCATGGGCTCCCCAACTGCTCGCTGCAGCCCAGGGCCTGTCCCTGAACGGCAGACTGGATGTTTCCACACCTGAGCTTCCCAACCGCCCACCGACCTGCTCCTCCCCTAGGTTTCCCAATGCAGTTAAAGGCTACTCCATCCTTCCAGTGGTTTGGGGCAAAAACCTTGGCGCCACCCTTCTTGGCTGCTGGAACCTTGGGTCATCCTTGGCTCTTCTTCTCTGGACCTCCCTCGCAGTCCTGAACCTGACTGCTCCTCACCACCTCCATCATACCACCGTGGTCAAAGGTGATGGTATGATGGGTGATGACCATGCCCTTACCTGTTCTCCTGCTCTAACTTAGCCCCCCCGGTGCACCCATGTCAACACAGCAGAGTGGTGCTTTACAAACGGCAGTTGGATGACGTCACTCACCCCACTGCCCGAATCTCTCAGGTGGTTTCCCATCTCACTACTCAGCCTTTCGGGCACTACTCCCCAACCACTACTCCCCACCCTACCTTTGCTCATGCCCTTCACTCCCCCTCGGGCCCTTCCGGGCCTTAGCACTTGCTCTCCCTGCTGCCTGGAATGCTTTTTCCCTGAGAGCCTGGCAGCAGACTCCCTCACCTCCATTAGCTTTCTGCCCAAATGTCACCTTCTCTGCAAGGCCTTCCCTGACTGCCCTGTAGAAAGTAGCAACCTCCCCCACCCTTGCTTTATCTTCTGCATGGGGTGCTCTAGAGGTTTTACCTCTTTGCTTGTTTAATCTCTGCCCACCCCCGCCCCCAGCCAGGACACCATCGCATCAGCAGTCCTGTCTTCTCGTGTGCTTGTCACCATCAGGACCAATCTTTCTCATTTATGTATTCATTGTCCTTCTACCTCATGTGACTACAAGCAGCCCCAGAAGATGAGGCACGCTGCCTGCACTTATGTCTGGCACTTTTTGGTAGGCACCCAGAAGTTCTCGAAATGGGAAGACGGTCACCTGTGATGAATCCTGCTGTGAGGTAGAGCTGGCTAAGGGTGCGGCAGAAGGAGCTGGTCACCATGCCCAGGCTGGCCAGTGCGCCCCCCAGCATCACCGTCACTCGGCAGCCAAAGCGTCCCACCAGGATACTGCACAGTGGTCCTGTGGGGAGGATGCAGGGAGGGGCAGGGGTGAGGAAGCAGCTAGCAGGTGGTGGTTGAATGAGGAGGATGGGAGGGAGGGAGAGTGGGCTTGGGAGGGGGTTCCAGTAAGAATTAGCCACGTAGCTTGAAGGGCACAGCCCCGGGGCCTTGTAGGCCTAGGTTTTGATTGCCACCGGCCACAGGCTGGCTATGGGCTGGGGCAAACTCAGTCCCTCTCTGCGCCTCCCCTACAGGAGGTCACACTGGATGACATCTGACTGGCTTTGAGGGGAAGTGTGTGCAGTTTGACCCCCAAGAAGGATCCCCAGAGCAACAGACTGAGGCCCTTCACTATGCCGACCTGAGGCTGATTCCATCTAGTAAAATAGGGTTGGCTCATGACCTGGGTGGGATGCCCCTTGCTGGGGGGGGGGGTCTTGTCTCCGTGGGTGAGGGTCCCAGGGTATCAAAACCAGTGAGCAGCTACAGCCCCTGCCTGCTTCCCATTCTCAAGAGGACTGGCCACAGCCCTCCCACTAGCCTCCAACCTGTCTAAGGCGGGCAGCCTGGGGCCCTGGGCCACCCCCTACTCCCTTGCACTGGCCTCTGGAGTGCTCTGGAGAAAACTGGGTGTGGTGCTTTCTCCCCTCTCCCATCACTTCCAGCCAACACAAAATCTTGCACCCAGACGTTTGGCTTCTGGTGGAGAAGGGCCTGTTCTCCTCCACCCCACCCCCACCTTAAGCTGCTTTCTCACCAGCCCAGACCCAGAACGGAAACAAACCAGTCCTGGCTGGCTGCTTCTCCAGCCTTGCAGGGCCCCATTCACTCAGTGCCCCGCCCCCAAGTACACATAATGGAATTTCTTGAGTTACCCTCCCAGAGCACAGCCAAAGGAACAGGGAAAGAGAGAGAGTGTGCGTGTGTACGCAGTGTCTGTGTATGTTTGGGGTGGAGAAGGCATGTGTGGGTGTGAGCCAGTATGAGTATGGGAGGGACAGCGGAAGTAGGCAGCCCACAACACTCAGAGATAATCAAGCAGAGGTAGCTAGAGAGGGAGAGGCAAGACTCTGCAGGGAACATGACCACTGCCCCACACATCTTCCATCTTCCCCACCCCAAACTTTGGCCTGACTTCCGAGAGGTGACCTTGGGGAAAGCCCCAAGTCATGGCCCAGGGGGTGGGGGCTGAGACCTGCGTCTGCTTGCCTTAGCTAGCCAAGTGCACTGGGAGGCAGGGTGTTTTCTCAGCCGGGCACTGCTTCTGCCCTGAACTCACTCTGCCACCCCGAACGTGCTTTGTACTTTGTGCTTGCTTGCTTTCTTCATCTCTTAAGATGCGTGGGGACCGGGGGTGCTTGGGATCGAGGATAATTTCAAGTTTAAAATTTCTCTGGGGACACCTGGGTGGCTCAGTTAAGCGTCTGCCTTTGGCCCAGGTCATGATCCCAGCGTCCTGGGATCGAGTCCCGTATCAGGCTCCCTGCTCAGTGGGGAGGCTGCTTCTCCCTCTGCCTGCCGCTCCCCCTGCTTGTGCTCTCTCTCTCTCTGACAAATAAATAAATCTTAAAAATAAAATAAAATAAAATTCCTCTGATACTCTGAATGAGCATGGACTAAAGGTGTATTTGTACGTGAGACAGACAGACAAGACAAGAATCCCAGGCCGACTGAGGTGTTGGCATGCCCGCTAGGAGGTGGCGAGTCTAAAGCTGGTTGGGGAGTGGAGGTCCCCATGGATGCCTGTTTCCCAGGCCCTGGCACGGACCCCTTTCTGGCTGCGTGGAAGGAACCACCTGAGATTCCCACTTCTGCCCCAACCTTGCAGGTGAAAAGGTCACGCGGTCTGGCCTGGTCCAGGCCTCTCCCAGGGCCCTGAGTCCAGGCCCCGGGGTGGCAGGTTCAGGGGTAATCTCATGAGGCCATCTCTCCCAGTCTGACTTCTCTCCCAGTTGGAGGGAAGGACCTGGAATAACAAGCAGGCTGCTTGTGCCGGGTGTAGGGAGACGGAGTCCGCGGAGAGAGCAAACACACGCATGGGGAGAGCCCTGTGGGCCGTGAGATCTGGCTCCCGTTGACCAGAGCCTCCTCGCCCCAGCCCCCTTCGCAGATCACTCTCTACGGAATCTCCCTCAAGGGCTCTCGGGAGCCAGGGCAGGCCCCTGAGCCCAAGTCTATTGCAGGGAGTCTCCCAGGCAGCCCTGGCCATCCCCCTTCACTGGGGTCAGGGTGAGAGGGTCACATTCTTGGAGGAGTCAAGTAGGAAATGGGGGGGGAGGGCTGCCTTCACTCAAACCTCCCCAGCCCTTGCAACATCCCTTCTGCTTCCTGGTGAGAGACGGGGCTCTTGCCCTGCCCCCATCTTGACCCTCGTGTCTTCCTCAAGCCCCCTTTCCCATGCTGAAGCCCCTAACGAGGTTCTCCAAATGCGACTCACTGGTGACTCATGGGATCCTCCCTATGATCCCACGTAGGAAGTGGGTAGGGTGTTGGGCGTTACCTCCATATTGCAGAAGAAGAAGAAACTGAGGTTCAGAGAGATCATGCAAGCAGCTCTTCCTCAAGTCTGTGCTTAGTGCCTGACGCTCCCACAGTTTGCATCGATCATCCCGCGGCCACCAGCCACTGAGAGGACTGGCTTTGCACCTCAGATACCTCCGTACCCTCTCCCCAACCCTTGCCCAGCCTAGACCTGCCCAGCCCAGTTCAGCACAGCACAGCCCTGCAGAGTTCCTGCCAGGGGCTGGCCCTGCTCAAATCAGGTGATATCTTAGGAATTCACCCCATGAGACAAAGCCTGTGGCCTCAGAGAGAGAGCTCCAGGAGGCCAGGGAGATGGTGGCTTCCTCCCTCATCCCATGCTCTTTCTCAACCCTCCCTCGGCCCCTCCCCAGGCTGCTCACCCCCAGCGTGGAGCATGGCTGTCAGGATGGAGGGGAACCATGAGGTCTCACTATTGCTGGCTTGGAACTCATGCTGTAGTTCAGTGAAGAAGATGCCAGTGCACGTGGGGAAGCCCAGAGTGAGGCCCTGGGTCACCAGGGAGGCCAGCAGCACCACCCAGGCCCAGCAGCCCTCTGCACGCTCCAGGACCCGGGGCATCTTTTGCCACGAAAGCCGCTACCACTGCCTGGGCAACCTGCGGAGGGGACAGAATGTAGCTGCCATCCCCAGTTCACCAGCCACTTTCCCTGGGTGGCTGAAACCACCCCGCCCTCTTGCCCCAGCACCAGGTGGCACAGAGTGTACCGCCCCCTGGGAGGTGACCAGAGGCAAATGCCGTGGCCCTGGCATTTCCTTTCACCCACTTCCCAGAGCCAGTCTGGCAGGAGGGGCAGGCAGGTGAGCCTTCAGTGGGGCAAGGCAGGTGGATGGAATTCTTTCTGGACTTACATTTGGTGGTCAGTCAGCAGGTAGCACTTCCTGGCCCAGCCTTGGGGCCCCCTCCCGCACACAGCAAGCACTCAATAGCTGCTTGTAGAACAGAACAGATCTCTAGAGCCAGCGTGGTCCCAATGCCCCCACAGGCACGCACAGATGCATTTTCCAACATTCATAAGCAGGCTTCCTGCACACAAACACAGACTTTAACCACGCCACCTTAACAGCAGCGTCCGCTGTCAGTGCTGTCGAGAAGTCCTAGGTGAGTAAGTCGGTGCTGGGTGTTGTCAGGGAGCGTACACAGAATAGGGGCGCCCGGGTGGCTCAGTCGTTAGGCGTCTGCTTTCGGCTCAGGTCATGATCCCAGGGTCCTGGGATCAAGCCCCGCAGCGGACTCCCTGCTCAGCGGGAAGCCTGCTTCTCCCTCTCCCACTCCCCCTGCTTGTGTTCCCTCTCTCGCTGTCTCTGTGTCAAATAAATAAATAAAATCTTAAAAAAAAAAAACAAAAAAAGGAGTGTACACAGAAGAGCTGTCCAAGGGCACCAAACAAGCAGCTTTCAGGAAAAGGCATGGGTCTCATCCAAAGGCCCTGTGAAATCACATCTTTCACAGGGAGCTCATGGCAGAGGCAAGTTCTACAGTGATGCTCAATAATGACCCACCACCTGTCAGGGCTTCTCTGAGCAACACCTCCCAACACACACACACACAAAGTCTAGAGACACACAAACATACAAAGTCACACATGTAGACATGCCCAGACATATACAAAGAGACACACACATGCACTGATACACACCTACGTGGACACATGCAGACAAGCCCAGAGACAAACAAATGGACACAGACACACACACACGGTCACACACAATGCAGACACACACATGCACAAAGGGTCACACACCAGGTGGATGCACATGCACATGCCCCATCTTTGGCTCAGTCCTATCTCCGTTTTTCACCCCATCCAGGTTGCTCCCCCATCACAGAAGCTGCCATAACCAGGCCGCAAAGCCCCAAGGCCCCTCCCCAAACGCGGAGCCCTTACCCAGTCCCCTCTGTCCTGGCTCTCCACCTGCTCCGTGGTCCCCTGTGGCCCTCAGACCGTACTCAGGGCTCCCGCAGCCTTTGCCTCTGGAGACAATGGATCCCTTGAGCTACAGTTCCCACAGCCTCCCTCCTTTTACCCCCAGGTCCCGGGAAGATCCAGGGAAACTCAGGAAACTATCAGAAATATGCAACCCCATCTTCCTGCCACACCCTGCACTCCACACCTTCCCCGCCAGGCCCAGGAGCTCTAACAGCTAAATGGGATCCACCCTAAACTGCCTCCTTCTGACGTTCCAATCTCTTCTCTGGGCACCAAGCCTCCTCCCTCCCCAGAGGACCCCCTGGAGCCCTGCCAAGGTGAGTGGCCCATTCAGCCCAGCTTAGAGTGCGTGAGTGTGTGCGTGCGTGCGTGTGTGCGTGCGTGTGTGTGTGTGTGTGTGTGTGTGGTGGGGGGTGCGGTGCTGCAGGCATGGCTCGTCCTGCCGTCCTGGCTCCTGCTTGTGGTATTAGCCCTGGAGATCCCTCAGCTCCAATCCTCCCAGCCCGGTTCCAGGCTCAGGCAAACCTCAGATACAGTTCCCTTCCAGGATTTCTGTTCCTGCAGCAAATGGAAAGGCCACCGGTACAACCTGATCCTGTGTTGGCCTGAATGTCCCCTCCACACCTGAATGTCTCCAGCGCTGGGCCCTGAGTCTGCCCTGACCTGCCGCTTTCCCCTCTTCCTCCCAGAAGTGCCACCAGCCTTCCTCCGCCGCCTTCACCCCTCCTGCCCTTCCCTTCACTGCTGCCCTACCTGTCACTTCCAAGTCCTGGGACCCTGCTGGTTTCCTTTCAAAGCAGCACACTGTCACTTGACCCAGAGGTAGCAGGGCATCTGATGCCACCCAGAGGAGGTGGATGACAGAGGAGACACGGGCCCAGTTCCCCCTGCCCCCGCTCTGGTCCTTTCTCATTCATGCTTGTTCTGCCCCTTTATAGAGAGGCCTCTCCCCGAAACCTCCTCCACTCCCCCCCGGAGTGGCCTCTTTAGTGCCCGTATTAGCAGCCACTTCTCCAGGTAGCCCTCTGGGGACTTTGTCCAGGATTCTGACCTTCACTCTGCACCCACCCTCTGTCTAAATCTTGCAGTGGAGCTGACTTTTCGCTGCCTCTCCTTCCTCCAGGCCTCTGGGGAACAGTCAGAGCCCAGGAAACCCTAAGCACCTCTGCTCTCTCTTTGCACGCTGGGAGCCCTGCCTCCCAGGTCTGAGGACCCCTGGCCTCCCTGTGGGGGTTCCCCTGCAGACTCTGCCTTCCACAAGGGGGCATCCCCTCCCAGACCCCCAGTGACTCCTAGGTCATAAACAGCTTTTTTGTCTGGTTGGTCCTCTAGCCCCCTCCCCCAGCAAACTGGTCCCTCCTCAAAAACTAGGCTGCCGAGGTTCCAAAATCAGAGCCAGAGAGAATCTTGTTGGTCCTTCAAGATTCAGCCCTGACAGCACCCCTGGGAAGCTCCCGTGACCTCCACCCCAGGCTGGACTAGGCCCCCTTCCTCTACTTCTCTCTTTCATTGTACTTTTCACACTACATTGGAGTGGATCATTCTCTTGTTTATCATTGTTGTCCCCCCCCACACACACTATGAGCAGGGACCTCTTCACACATCCCTACCAGGCCTTGGGTGAGCAAAAAGATAACATTAATGTGACCCACCTGTGTTCCCCAGGGGGCAGGCAAGACCAGGACCAAGGGTGACCTGGCTTCCTGGCAGGCAGGTCCATTCCAGAAGACTCAAGCAGAGCGGAGAAGAGTTGGGGCTGGGGTCTCTGGCTCCAACTTTGCCCCAGAAGGGAAGTGGTTTTTCCTTTGTACTGGGCACCATGAATCATGATCACTGCCTGGTATGTGGTTGTGGCAAGGAAGGAAATGCAGATGGAGACACTTCGCTCTCACTTCCAGGGACTGGAAGCTCTCCACAGGAGCTGCCCACCTCAGCCCTCAGGGACCCCAGCCCAGAGTCAGAGTGACTACCTTCGTGCCCAAGTGGCAGGAAGCTGGGTTTGTGGACAGGGCACAAAATCAAATGGCATTTCTTGTCCTTCAAACATTGCATGCATCCCTTGGTTTGTTTTTAGGGCTTCCCATCTGATGCCAGAGCCTTCACTAGGCCCTCGGAATCCCTTCTCTGCCCCTCTAAGCTTGCAGGCATGGCCACAGGAGGGAGCAATGGGTTTTGGTGTGCTAAGTGGAGGGGATGCAAAGGAGCCCTCACCAGCTCCACAGCAAGCCCTGGAGACCCCCTCCCTTCCCAGACCCCATATCAGGCAGGGCCCAGGACACAGGGTGGCAGTGGTAGGAGAGAGGCCAGAACCAGCTTGAGCTTGGGACTGACAAGCCCACAAACCCCTACACTTGGCAGGGGCTGAGGAAGGAACTAGGTGTTCCAGAACTTCGTGAACCGGGACAAGTCACCCTCTTCCTTTCTCTGTCTCCAAACTTGCCCCCACATTCCAGCAGGGGCCGGCTGACCTTAGCCTGGAAGGGGGATGGGAGAGGCAACAGGAACGTCATGACCCTGCCATCCGGGGTCATTCCCCTTTCCCACCCTCCCCAGATCCTCTGGGTGGGGCTTCTGGGACGCCCAGGAGGCGCCCGCGTGGAGATTTCAGGCCAGGCCTTAAGTAGTGCCCGTGCCTCCCCCACACCCCAAGCCGTGGAGGGTAGGAGTGGCTCGGGAGAGCCCCCTCAGGCGTGAGGGTCCCCAGCCATTTCAGGCTGGGGCAGCTCAAGAACGAGACAAGACAAGACTTTCCTGGATCCTCAACCCGGAGCCCGTCACAGGCGGGGAGGGGCCCGGGAGGTCCACGGAGAGGCGCGTCCGCGACGGCGCAGACGCAGACCCCGGCGGGAGGGCACCTTACGGACAGTGGGGAGCCCCGGGGAGCCCGCTCACCGGCTCGCGCGGCCCGGCGGTGGCGCAGCTCCACTCCCGCCGAGCGCGGCGTCCTGCGGCCCGGCCCGCTAGCAATGGAGGAGGCGGGACACCGCCCACCCGCGGAGAGCCGCGCCCTCGGGGGGCGGACCGCAGGGCGCCGGGGGGCGGGACCACCTCCGCGTCGCCGGCCGGTGGGGAAGGAGGCCTGGCCGCCGGGTGGGAGGGCGTGGCGTGGCGGGGCGGGGCCAGGGCTTGCACCCCTAATCTCAGCCTGGTCCAGGGCTCAGAGTGGCCTGGCGGGTCCTGCAGCCCGCCGGGCTCCAGACGCCGGCTTCGCGGAAACATTTGCATGTGATTAGCATGCAAGTGTTTCCTGCTCCCTCCGAGTGCTACGGCTCCCAGGAGTGGGAAGGAGAAAGCGTGTGATTAAGGAGCTCTACCTCCCAGCTGGAGTCGGGTGGGAGGCCAGAGTGGAGGACCCGTTCTTTGTAGGCTTTAGCCCCCCAGTGGGCCTTCTATTGAAAGCCTGGAGCTTGAGGGCCGCACCCAGAGGAACTCAGGCATCTGCGGGCGAGCCAAGAGGGCTACCCCTCAGACCTGCAGGGCCTTTTCCATCTTCTTCCCACCCAGCCAGCCCTTAATATGTACAATTTAAAGCTTTTTCAGGGGCGCCTGGGTGGCTCAGTTGGTTAAGCGACTGCCTTCGGCTCAGGTCATGATCCTGGAGTCCCAGGATTGAGTCCCACATGGGGCTCCCTGCTTAGCAGGGGGTCTGCTTCTCCCTCTGACCCTACCCCCCTCTTGGGCTTTCTCTCTCTCTCTCAAATAAATAATTAAAATCTTAAAAAAAATAAAGCTTTTTCAGTTACTACAAAGTTATGGTCATCAAGACAGTGTGCTACTGGGGTACCTGCCTGGCTTGGTCAGAAGAGCATGCCACTCTTGATCTGGGAGTCCCCAGTTCAAGCTCCAGGTTGGGTGTGGAGATTACTAAAAATAAATAAACTTAAAAAAAAAAAAAAGGACAGTGTGGTACTGGCATAAGGATAAACTTATAGATCAAATGGAATAGAGTTAAGAATAAACCCTTAAATTTCTCCTCAGTTGATTTTCTACAAGTGTCTTGAGACAACCCAGTGTGGAAAGAATGGTCTTTTCAGCAAATGGTGCTGGGACAACTGAAAATCCACACGCAAAAGGATGAGCCTGGACTCTACTGCACAGGATTAAAAAAAGGGTCATAACTAAAACTATAAAACTTTTAGAAGAAAACATAGGAGTAAATGCTGGTGACCTCAAACTAGGCAATGGATTCTTAGATACGGCACCAAAAGCATCAGTGACAAAGGAAAAAGCCACATACATTAAAATTAAAACTTTCATGTGCCAAAACAGCATCAGGAAAGTGAAAAGATAACTCTCAGAAAGGGAGAAAATTTGCAAATCATATATCTGATAAAGCACTTGTATGGAGAATATACAAAGAATTCTTACAATTCAACAACCAAAAGACAAATAACCCCATTAGAAAATGGGCGAAAGATCTGAGTAGACATTTCTCCAAAGAAGACATACAAATGGCCAACGAGCACATGAAAAGATGCTCGGGGCCCCTGGGTGGCTGGGTCAGTTAAGCGTCAGACTCTTGATTTCAGCTGGGGTCTTGATCTCAGGGTTGTGAGTTCAAGCCTCGCATTGGGTTCCATGCTGGGCACGGAGCCTGCTTTAAAAAAAAGATGCTCAACATCACTAGTCACCAAGGAAATGCAAATCAAACCCACAATGAGATACCACTTCACACCCACTAGGATGGCTTAACTTCTGGGTGAGTTATGTAGGAGATACTTGCATTAGTTATAAGTTACGTCTTAGACATAAGTCATCTCCGTGACTATGTTTCATTTCTTGCCCGTGGTCTCCGTGCTGGGTTTGGCTCTTATGTGCCATTTTAGCTTGAATTTCCTTGGATACAAACATTGAGAGGAGGGGGTGGGGTCCATTAAAGTGCATCCGTGGTCCTCTAGGGATGGTCTCAGGCCTGTATGGGGGACAGAAGGGATCATACTCAGGGATCTGCACCATCTCAGCACCTCGCACCTCAGCCTGGCTCAGTCCTGTGAGTGGCAGTCCTTGCCCCTGGGTACTCAGAACAGACCAGATGCAGCCCTCCACCCCATCCCTGGGTACTCTGGCAGGATCCAGGGACTCAATACCCAGGGACTTCCTGGAAGCTTCCACCTCTCTTTTTCCCAGGATCTCATTGTTCTCTCGGGAGCTCCACCTTTAACTATGACCTCTGCTTCATCAAGATAAAATTGATAGAGCTGTGGGGACACTCCCTCCACCTTCCTGGACTCTGAGTGCTTCTCGAGGGTGAGGTTCCCAGCAGGCTGGAGCATGGTCACTGTGGCCACAAAGCTCCAAGCCGGGCTCTGGCAGACATTCCCTACCGCCTTCCCCACCCTTCCTCTGTGACTCTGTCCCCTAAGTGCTGGTCTAAGTGCACAGCCTAGCATCAGGTCCCCTTTTGTGAGAGCCTATGGACAGCTGTCAATACAGGTGAGTGACTAGGGACACAGAGTTGGAAGGGTCATCCTCCTACAGATAAGGGAACTGAGGCATCTGCTCAAAGAGAGAGGGAGGCACTTGCTCAAAATCACAAATTTTCAGGAATTAATAGTAAGTAATTAGTACTTAATAGCACAATCGCTGTACATCAGTACAGATTATCAACCACCACCACACTCTGTTGCTGAGATCTTTGCACGTGTGTGGTGGAACACTCTGTCTCGAGGAGCCTTGTCTTTTTTTTTTTTTAAGATTTTATTTATTTATTTGAGAGAGAGAGAATGAGAGAGAGAGAGAGCACGAGAGGGAAGAGGGTCAGAGGGAGAAGCAGGCTCCCCGCTGAGCAGGGAGCCCGATGTGGGACTCGATCCCAGGACTCCAGGATCATGACCTGAGCCGAAGGCAGTCACTTAACCAACTGAGCCACCCAGGCGCCCAGGAGCCTTGTCTTTATCTGATTGGCCCCTGGTTGGTTTTCAGGCGTCCACTTAGAAGCCCCTTCCTCCGAGAAGGCCTCTCAGACCTTACAGGTGGAGGCATTAATCCCGCTGAGTGCTGTGTGTCTCCCACTAAGCGCCTTGCTTTCTTGCTGGATGATCCGTGCTTCCCCAGTACCTAGCCCAGTGCGTAATGCAGGATTATAGTAGCTAAGAGAGGTGTCGACACGTATGGAGTGCTGTCCAGGTCCTAGCTCATTGGCTGAAATGAAGCAATGAATTATTGCCCATCCAAGTAACTCCCCCATTCCTGGGTCTTAACACCCTAAGCCCACAGTCTGGGAATCTTTAAAAAATATTTTAAGTGCTTGAAATTCCAGGATGGGGTCCTGGTCTCTTTGTCCCTCTCCCCAGCTCTTGGCCTCAGTGACCCTGTGATATCTCTGGCTTTGTCCCTGCTGGGACAATGGGGGTGACCTGTCTGGGCTGTCCTGAACGCTGCTGGTGGCTGGACCCCTCAGTGCCTTTCCTTCTCCACCAGCGCTGGGGCAGCTTCTCTATTTTTTCTCTTTTCACTCCTCTGCCTGTTTGCCCTACTCTGCCCCAGGGCGTGTGGCAGCTTGTCGGCTGGCCCCAGAGGTCTAGCTGGCTATTTGCCCAAAGACCCCATGAATTCATATCTGATGGGCATGGTCTGTCCTGGAGCTGGTCATAGATGCTGGCGGTGATGTTGGGCACCCCCCACTCTGCTCCAGCCCCCACCTTCGGGGGCGGGCAGAGATGTCCTGCTCTCTCCCACTTAGGAGCAGCATGTTGCCTTATGCTGGGGCCGGGCCGGGAAACAGGACAAGAGAAACCACGGGGTGACCTCGTACCCCCTGATTTGGGATTGTGCCTGTGCTGAGCTCTGCCCTGAGTTCAGGTGTGTGGGAAGGGGCGATGGTCATAAATCAGGCAGGCACTTCTGGAACCACGGCCTGGACACAGCACTCTCTCCAAATACCCACTTTGCTCTCTCTTAGCCTAGGAGGAGGCTGTTGGAGGGGGGCTCCCTTGGCTTTGGGGCCACTCCTTCATCTTGTGTCCCCTCCTCCTTCCCCTGATTCCTCCTTCTTGCCTCTTACCCAGATTCTGTCCTCCAGCCTAGCCCCCCCGTCTCCAGAGCTCCAGGCCCATCTCCTTGTGATTTTCTGTCACCCCAACTCAGCCTGTCCCCACACCATCACTGCCATTTTCCTTTTCAGACCGGACCCCACCTCAAGTTCTCTGACTTGGTCCCAGGCCTCCCTCCCTCCCCTTGGCCTCCAGCGTCATATCCAGCTACTCGTTAATTCCACTGACTCCTCTAGTCCATCTTGCTCTATGTCTTATCTCTTCCTGATGCTGGGGCCACATCAGACCCACGCAGTGCAGACACCGAGGCTTGATAGGATCTCTCCACCCAAGCCTCCCTGCCTGGACGGACAGATTCATCTTCCAAAAGCACCCACCTTTTCAGGGACTGTATCTAAAAGCCTTCCCTGGCTTTGAGTTCCCGGACCACTCTGCCCACACCTGGGCAGGGCTCTGGACGCACACCCATTTCCCAATACTCCCAGCCCACACGCTGACAGCTCACCCGTTGAACTCACCTCTTTATCTACCCTACCTCATGTGCATTCCTGCCCTTCCTTACCTCCCCTGCTTGTGTCCTCGCTTCACCTCCAGAACCTTCTCTCTCACTCCCATTCGGCTTCGATCAGGCAAACTGGATCATGGCACTCCCTGAAGGGCCTCTCTCCATGGTGCCCAGAGCACCGAAGAATCGAGTTCAGATTTCTGCCACCCCCTTGTCCTCTCCCTCAGAAGGGACCTCTGCTGGTCCCTTCCCCTCCTTAGCTCTGGTCCTGACGGCTGCTTGGTCATGTCCCTGTTTTCACACAGGCACTACCCCACTACCCACTGTTTATAATGACAGAGACTAAGTGCCACCTCTTCTAGAGAGTCATCCCTGGTGGCCTCTGATGTCACAGCTTCCAGAGAGTCAGGACCACCTCGGGGATGATCAGCTTTAGTATCTCCAGTGTCTGGCAGAGCACCCGACACATAGCCTTCAACAGGTGCTGTGTTGGTTTCCTGGGGCTTCCATAACAAAGGACAACAAACTGGGGGGCTTAAGACAACAGAAATGTATTCTCTCACTGTTCTAAAGGCCAGAAGTCCAAGATCAAGGTATTGGCAGGGTTGGTTCTCTCTGGAGCTCTGAGGGAGAATCCATTCCACGCCTGTCTGCCCAGCTCCTGGGGGCTGCTGGTGATCCTTGGCTTGCGGTGGCATCATCCCAATCCCTGCCTCCATCTTCTCTCTCTGTGTCTGGATATCTCTGTCTCTGTTTTCTTATAAAGACACTGGTCATTGGATTAGGGGCCCCCCTACTCCAGTATAACCTCATCTTAACTAATTACGTCTACAAAGACCCTATTTTCAAATCAAGGCACATTTCTGAGGTTCTAGGTGGACATGAGGTGGGGGGGGCACTATTTAATCCAGTACAGTTGCCCAGGATGCATGTGCGGCCTGATGGAGTCACCCATCCTCAGGGTGCAGCTCCAGGACCCCCTCCTCTGAGACATCTTCCCTGGTTTACCTGGCCTGCCCCTGCTTCCCTGAGTCTCCTTCCCTTGGGAACCTTGGGGGTTTTAGCATTTCCTGCTAAGTCTAAAATTTCTGCTGGGTGCAAATCTACGCAGAGGAATTCTCAGTCATCAAGCAGATAGGCTGTTGTGCAAGCCTGGCATTTAAATGAGCTCAGGTCTCTCCTAAAATAAAACAAAACCGAAGGTCTTTCCTCTTTCCACTTATACTCTCCTCCAGCTCCTGCCCCAGCCTCCTCCATGGCCCAACTGGATATGAGAGGTGTCTCCTCTCTCTGGGTGTGTTTCACAACTCCCCTCCTCCCTCCAACCTCAAAAGCTGTACGTCTGCCCCTTCTGGTCATTCCTGGATCACCACATCCAAAGGACATGTTTTGTCCTCACCTAAAGCATCTGACCCCACTGACCCCTCCCTCCTTGAACTTTCCTTGGTGTGCAGGACATCGTTCTCTCCTGGGTTTCCTGCCACTTCTCTTGCCACTCTGGCTGTTTACCCTCGACCTTTGCATGGCAGAGTTCCGCAGACTCTGACCTTCACCCCGTCCTCTTTCATCGCACACCCGTGGCTCCAACCACCACCTGTATACTGAGGACCCCTCGTTCCAGATCCAACCTGACACCTTCACTTGTGTGCCTCAAAGGCACCCAAACCCAACATCAACCAGTACTCGCCATGGATGCTGTCCTCCCCCGCCCCTCCCCCACACTCCAGCCAAACTGGGTCTTTTTTCTGGAATCCGTTTCAGTAAATGACAGTGCCAGCATCCCATGGGTTTCTGTGACCTTCTGTCTCTCTCATGCCCCATATCTAATCCGTAACCAAGCCTGCTCACTTTACCTCCTAGTATTTCTCCACTCTGGCCACTTCCCCTCATCTCCACCAGCACCCCCAGCTAGTCTCAGCCGTTGTTGTCTATCTGAGACCTCGCATCCCCGTCCAACACTGTAACTATGCTGATCTTTCTGCAAAGTAAGTCTGATCTTGACCCATTGCTCACCCTGCTTAGGGTGAGGGCCTCTACGGTGGCTTTCTAAGAGTTGCAGGATGAAGATGAGCCCCTGGTGTGGCCACAGGACCCTCAAAGCCTGGCCCTTGCCTGCCCTTTCAGCCCCAAATCAATCGTCCTCACTCACTGCCCTCCAGCCATACTGGCCTTCTCTGCTTGCCATGTTCTTCCAGCTGTGGGGGCTTTGCCTCTGCTGTCCCCCTTGCATGGAGGACTGTCCTGGTCCCCTTTGCCTGGAAACTCTTATCATTTCAGATCATGGCTCAAACATCACTTCCTCCAGGAAGACTTCCCTTATTTCCCTGGCGAGGCTGGTTCTCCTGGTTATTCCTCCTAGCACATCTATCTCTCTTCTTTGACCTTTTCACTATTATGCATCTATATTGATTTAAATCAGGAGTTTGACACACTTTTTCTGTCAAGGGCCAAAGGGTAGATATTTTAGGTTTTGCAAGCCAGTCTCCGTTGCAGCTCTGCCATTGTGGGCAAAAGCAGCTACAGACAATATGTAAACAAAGGAGCATGGCTGTGTTCCGATAAAGCTTTATTTATGGACACTGAAATCTGAACATCATGTAATTTTCATATGTTACAAAATATTCTTTTTTTTTTTCCGCATTAAAAAATGTAAGAACTGGGGCGCCTGGGTGGCTCAGTCCTTGAGCATCTGCCTGCAGCCCAGGTCATGATCCCAGGGTCCGGGGATTGAGCCCTACATCGGGCTCTTTGATTAGCGGGAGGCCTGCTTCTCCCTCTCCCACTCCCCCTGCTTGTGTTCCCTCTCTCGCTGTGTCTCTATCTGTCAAATAAATAAATAAATAAAATCTTAAAAAAAAATCAAACCTGATCTGATGAGACCCCTTAGTTCTAACTACCAATATGCAGAGAACACAGGAAGCAGAGGAAGATGTTAAAACAATTCCATGCAGATGCCACCAGCAAGATCCAGCCTGAGGAAAACTCAACAGGACAAACCACCTACTTTCTTAAAAAAACAAATAAAGAGAGAAAGAAAGGAAAAGAAATGAGAAGAACATGAAAAAAATTGCAAACAAAAAAAAAAGAAGAGGGAAACCATAGATTTGAAAAGACTTGAGATATATTAACCAGTTGCAATATATAGTCTGGATCTCAATTAGACAAACTTAAAAAAAATGACATTTAGGGCGCCTGGGTGGCTCAGTTGGTTAAGCGACTGCCTTCGGCTCAGGTCATGATCCTAGAGTCCCGGGATCGAGTCCCACATTGGGCTCCCTGCTCGGTGGGGAGTCTGCTTCTCCCTCTGACCCTCCCCCCTCTCATGATTTCTCTCGCTCTATCTCATTCTCTCTTTCAAATAAATAAATAAAAAATATTTTAAAAAAATAAATGTATTGGTGCCTTTAAAAAAATGACATTTATAGGCCAATCAGGGAAATGTAAGCACTAATTCAATATTTGATGGTACTAGGAAAATCATTGTTAATTTTTGGGGGGCGGGATGATAGTTTGGGGGATATGCTTTCTAAGGGGAATGCTTGTCTTTTAAGGATACATTCTGAAATGTTAACTGGTGAAATCATATGATGTCTGGTATTTACTTCAAAATCATGTTGGGGGGAATGATGTTTTAAAATTGTGTGTCAGGGGGCACCTGGGTGGCTCAGTCGTTAAGCGACTGCCTTCGGCTCAGGTCATGATCCCAGGGTCCTGGGATCGAGCCCTGCATCGGGCTCCCTGCTCTGCGGGAAGCCTGCTTCTCCCTCTCCCACTCCCCCTGCTTGTGTTCCTGCTCTCGCTGTCTCTCTCTCTGTCGAATAAATAAATAAAATCTTTAAAAAATAAAATAAAATAAAATTGTGTGTCAGGGGCGCGTAGGTGGCTCAGTCGTTAAGAGTCTGCCTTCAGCTCAGGTCATGATCTCAGGGTCCTGGGATCGAGCCCTGCATCGGGCTCCCTGCTCAGCAGGAAGCCTGCTTCTTCTCTCTTTTTTTTTTTAAAGATTATTTATTTATTTGACAGAGAGAGACAGCGAGAGAGAGAGAGAGAGAGAGAGAGAGAGAGAGAGAGAGAGAACACAAGCAGGGGGAGTGGGAG
>NW_027397130.1:6220673-6232703 GCF_003265705.2 Callorhinus ursinus
GGAGAAGCAGGCTCCCCACAGAGCAGGGAACCGGATGTGGGGCTCGATCCCAGGACTCTGGGATCATGACCTGAGCCGAAAGCAGACGCTTAACGACTGAGCCACCCAGGCGCCCTAGGAAGCCTGCTTCTCCCTCTCCCACTCCCCCTGCTTGTGTTCCCTCTCTTGCTGTCTCTCTCTCTGTCAAATAAATAAAATCTTAAAAAAAATGTAAGAACCATTTTTAGCTTGCAAGCTATACAAAAACGGGCAATGGGCACAGTTTGCTGATGCTTGGCGTGGTATGGCTCCTTGGTCATCTCTTCCCCTGAAGAGCTTTTACCTCAGTGCGTGGCTAGATACATGCACCACTGTGACTGATCTTAGGGTCTCTCTTCCTCCACTCCCTGAGCTGCACCGGGGTCATCTTGATTGACTCAGTCTATCTTGATTCCCACTGCAGCCCCCATGGGGAGCCCTGTGCCTAGCCCACAGGGCCACTCAGAGGACTTTTGTGGAACATTGAAGCAAAGCGGGCAAAAATATAAGCACCCGTGTCATCTCCCAACTGCGTGTGAAATGCAAAAGCACTAAGGCACATGTCCTCCAGGGAGGAAGAATCTAGTCGTAAATGAGGAAGAGTCAGCTTCTAGAAACACTTGGCAGGGAACCAAAAGCCTCTTAATGGGTGCCCTTGAGCTTCTGACAGTTTCATTATTATTTGTCTTGGCAAGGGTGGGCAGCTAAATGAATGTTGTTTAACTTTCCATTTAAAGTATCTGTGCACATATATATCCTACTAACAATGGGGGTATTTGGCAATGGCTATGCTGAGCATTACAGGACATTTGACATCCCTGATGCCTACCCTTGGTCCAGCTACTCAATTCCATGTACACAACATGCCCATCTAGGGTGAGCGGAGTGAAGCCCTTGCCTGGGGCCCAAAATTTATGGGATACCAAGAAAATTCAGTAATCAAGGCAAATAATTTAATGCAGTAATTACAGAAAATCAGATCAACAAACTATGGCCAATGGGGTCACCTGGTTTCATGAACAGAATTTTATTGGAATCAGGGCCAGGCTTAGTCTGAGGGGATACAGAGCAAGTGGTGCCAGTACTGGGTCAGATCTGGTCTTTATTTACTATTTTGATATTCTGCCCATCAGAGATTTTTGCATTAATTTTGATTTTGTAAAATATTGCATTAAAACATTTATCTTGATTACTGAGATTTTTGGAGCCCCCCCTTTTTTTCTTAATATTGCAATCTTTTTTTTTAACATATAATGTATTATTTGTTTCATGGGTACAGGTCTGTGATTCATCAGTCTTACACAATACACAGCGCTTGCCGCAACACGTACCCTCCCCAGTGTCCATCACCAGCCACCACATCCCTCCTACCCCCCTCCACTCCAACAACCCTCAGTTTGTTTCCTGAGATTAAGAGTCTCTTATGGTTTGCCTCCGTCTCTGGTTTTGTCTTGTTTCATATTTTCCTCTCTTCCCCTATGATCCTCTGTCTTGTTTCTCAAATTCCACGTATCAGTGAGATCATATGATAGTTGTGTCTTTCTCTGATTGACTTATTTTGCTTAGCATAATACTCTCTAGTTCTATCCATGTCATTGCAAATGGCAAGATTTCAATTTTTTGATGGCTGCATAATATTCCATTGTGTATATATACCACATCTTCTTTAGCCATTTATCTATTGATGGACACCTGGGCTCTTTCCATTGGTTATTGTGGACATTGCTGCTATAAACGTCGGGGTGCACATACCCCTTTGGATCCCTACATTTGTACCTCTGGGGTAAATACCCAGTAGTGCAATTGCTGGGTCGTAGGGTAGCTCTATTTTCAACTTTTTGAGGAACCTCCATACTGTTTTCCAGAGTGGCCGCACCAGTTTGCATTCCCACCAACAGTGTGGGAGGGTTCCCCTTTCTCCACATCCCCGCCAACATCTGTCGTTTCCTGACTTGTTAATTTTAGCCATTCTGACTGGTGTGAGGTGGTATCTCATGGAGGTTTTGATTTGGATTTCCCTGATGCCGAGCGATGTTGAGCACTTTTTCATGTGTCTGTTGGCCATTTGGATGTCTTCTTTGCAGAAATGTCTGTTCATGTCTTCTGCCCATTTCTCGATTGGATTATTTGTTCCTTGGGTGTTGAGTTTGATAAGTTCTTTATAGATTTTGGATACTAGCCCTTTATCTGATATGTCATTTGCAAATATCTTCTCCCATTCTGTAGGTTATCTTTTGGTTTTGTTGACTGTTTCCTTTGCTGTGCAAAAGCTTTTTATCTGGATGAAGTCCCAATAGTTCATTTTTGCCCTTGCATTCCCTTGCCTTTGGCTACGTGTCTAGGAAGAAGTTGCTGCGGCTGAGGTGGAAGAGGTGGCTGCCTGCCTTCTCCTCCAGGATTTTGATGGATTTCTGTTTCACATTCAGGTCTTTCCTTCATTTTGAGTCTGTTTTTGTGTGTGGTGTAAGGAAATGGTCCAGTTTCATTCTTCTGCATGTGGCTGTCCAATTTTCCCAACACCATTTGTTGAAGAGACTGTCTTTTTTTCCATTGGATATTCTTTCCTGCTTTGTCGAAGATTAGTTGACCATAGAGTTGAGGGTCCATTTCTGACTTCTCTACTCTGTTCCATTGAAATATGTGTCTGTTTTTGTGCCAGTACCATACTGTCTTAATGATGACAGCTTTGTAATAGAGCTGGAAGTCCGGAATTGTGATGCCACCAGCTTTGGTTTTCTTTTTCAACATTCCTCTGGCTATTCAGGGTCTTTTCTGGTTCCATACAAATTTTAGGATTATTTGTTCCATTTCTTTTTTTTTTTTAAGATTTTATTTATTTATTTATTTGAGAGGATGAGAATGAGAGACAGAGAGCACAAGAGGGAAGAGGGTCAGAGGGAGAAGCAGACTCCCTGCTGAGCAGGGAGCCCAATGTGGGACTCGATCCCGGAACTCCAGGATCATGACCTGAGCTGAAGGCAGTTGCTTAACCAACTGAGCCACCCAGGCGCCTCTATTCGTTCCATTGCTGTGAAGAAATTTGGTGGTAGTTTGGTAGGGATTGCATTAAATGTGTAGATTGCTCTAAGTAGCATAGACATTTTAATAATATTTGTTCTTGCAACCCATGAGCATGGAACATTTTTCCATTTCTTTGTGTCTTCCTCAATTTCTTTCATAAGTGTTCTATAGTCTTCTGAGTACAGATTCTTTGCCTCTTTGGTTAGATTTATTCCTAGGTATCTTGTGGTTTTGGGTGCAATTGTCAATGGAATGGACTCCTTAATTTCTCTTTCTTCTGTCTCATTGTTGGTGTATAGAAATGCAACTGATTTCTGTGCATTGATTTTATTTTATTTTTTATTTTTTAAAAAGACTTTATTTATTTATTTGACAGAAAGAGATAGCGAGAGCAGGAACACAAGCAGGGGGAGTGGGAGAGGGAGAAGCAGGCCTCCCGTGGAGCAGGGAGCCCGATGTGGGGCTTGATCGCAGAACCAGGGATCATGACCCAAGCTGAAGGCAGATGCTTAACGACTGAGCCACTCAGGCGCCCCTGTGCACTGATTTTATATCCTGCCACTTTACTAAATTCCTGTACGAGTTCTAGCAGTTTTGAGGTGGAGTCTTTTGGGTTTTCTACATAAAGTATCATATCATTTGCAAAGAGTGAGAGTTTGACTTCTCTGTCGATTTGGATGCCTTTTCTTTTTTTGTTGTTTGATTGCTGAGGCTAGGACTTCTAGTACTATGTTGAACAGCAGTGGTGAGAGTGGACATCCCTGCCGTGTTCCTGACCTTAGTGAGAAAGCTCTCAGTTTTTCCCCATTGAGAATGATGTTTGCTGTGGGTTTTTCATAGATGGCTTTTATGATATTGAGGTATGTGCCCTCTATCCCTATACTCTGAAGAGTTTTAATCAAGAAAGGATGCTGTACTTTGTCAAATGCTTTTTCTGCATCTATTGAGAGGATCATATGGTTCTTGTCCTTTCTTTTATTAATGTAGTGTATCACATTGATTGATTTGTGGATGTTGAACCAACCTTGCAGCCCAGGAATAAATCCCACTTGGCTGTGGTGAATAATCCTTTTAATGTACTGTTGGATCCTATTGGCTAGTATCTTGGTGAGAATTTTTGCATCCATGTCATCAGGGATATTGGTCTGTAATTCTCCTTTATGGTGGGGTCTTTGTCTGGTTTTGGGATCAAGGTAATGCTGGCCTCTTAAAATGAGTTTGGAAGTTTTCCTTCCATTTCTAGGTTTTGGAACAGTTTCAGAAGAATAGGTATTCATTCTTCTTTAAATGTTTGGTAGAATTCCCCTGGGAAGCCATCTGGCCCTGGGTTCTTGTTTGTTGGGAGATTTTTGATGACTGCTTCAATTTCTTTGCTGGTTATGGGTCTGTTCAGGTTTTCTATTTCTTCCTGGTTCAATTTTGGTAGTTTATACATCTCTAGGAATGCATCCATTTCTTCCAGATTGTCTAATTTGTTGGCATATAGTTGCTCATAATATGTTCTTATAATTGTTTGTATTTCTTTGGTGTTGGTTGTGATCTCTCCTCTTTCATTCATGATTTTATTTATTTGGATCCTTTCTCTTTTCTTTTTGATAAGTCTGGCCAAGTGTTTATCAATCTTATTAATTCTTTCAAAGAACCAGCTCCTAGTTTTGTTGATCTGTTCTACTGTTCTTTTGGTTTCTATTTCATTGATTTCTGCTCTGATCTTTATTATTTCTCATCTCCTGCTGGGTTTAGGCTTTATTTGCTGTTCTTTCTCCAGCTCCTTTAGGCGTAGGATTAGGTGGTGTATTTGAGATCTTTCTTATTTCTTGAGAAAGGCTTGTTTGCTCTATACTTCCCTCTTAGGACCACCTTTGCTGCATCCCAAAGATTTTGAACAGTTGTGTTTTCATTTTCATTTGTTTCCGTGATTTTTAAAATTCTTCTTTAATTTCCTGGTTGACGCATTCATTTTTTAATAGGATGCTCTTTAGCCTCCATGTATTTGAGTTCTTTCCAACTCTCCTCTTGTGATTGAGTTCAAATTTCAAAGCATTGTGATCTGAAAAAATGCAGGGAATGATCCCAATCTTTTGGTACTGGTTGAGACCTGATTGGTGACCCAGTATGTGATCTATTCTGGAGAATGTTCCATGTGCCCTAGAGAAGAATGTGTGTTCTGTTGCTTTGGGATGGAATGTTCTGAATATATCTGTGAAGTCCATCTGGTCCAATGTGTCATTTAAAGCCCTTATTTCCTTGCTGATCTTTTGCTTAGATGATCTGTCCATTTCAGTGAGGAGGGTGTTGAAGTCCCCTACTGTTATTGTATTATTGTCGATGTGTTCCTTTGATTTTTGTTATTAGTTGGTTTATATAATTGGCTGCTGCCATGTTAGGAGCATAGATATTTACAATTGTTAGATCTTCTTGTTGGATAGACCCTTTAAGTACGCTATAGTGTCCTTCTTCATCTCGTAGTACAGTCTGGTTTAAAATCTAATTTGTCTAATATAAGGATTGCCACTCCAGCTTTCTTTTGATGTCCATTAGCATGATAAATGGTTTTCCATCCCCTCACTTTCAATCTATAATGAGTCTCTTGCAGGCAACATATCAATGGGTCTTGCTTTTTTATCCAATCTGATACCTTGTGTCTTTTGATTGGGGCATTTAGCCCATTTACATTCAGGGTAACTATTGAAAGATAGTAATTTAGTGCCATTGTATTGTCTATACGGTGACTGTTACTGTATATTGTCTCTGTTCCATTCTGCTCTATGTTACTTTTGGGCTCTCTCTTTGCTTAGAGGACCCCTTTCAATATTTCTTATAGGGCTGGTTTGATGATCACAAATTCTCTTAGTTTCTGTTTGTCCTGGAAACTTTTTATCACTCCTTCTATTTTCTTTTCTTTTCTTTTTTTAAAAATTTTATTTATTTTTGAGAGAGAGAGAATGAGAGGGGTGAGGGTCAGAGGGAGAAGCAGACTCCCTGCTAAGCAGGGAGCCCGATGTGGGACTCGATCCCGGGACTCCAGGATCACGACCTGAGCTGAAGGCAGTTGCTTAACCAACTGAGCCACCCAGGTACCTTTTTTAAAATTTTATTTATTTTTGACTCCTTCTATTTTCAATGACAACCTAGCTGGATAAAATATTCTTGGCTGTATATTTTTCTCATTTAGTACCCTTTTTAAAAATAATATTTTATTTATTTTTTTATTTGAGAGAGAGAGAGAGCATGAACAGAGGAAGGAGTAGAGGGAGAGGGAGAAGTAGACTCCCTGCTGAGCAGGGAGCAGGGAGCCCAATGTGGGACTCGATCCTAGGACTACAGGATCATGACCTGAGCCAAAGGCAGGCACTTAACTGACTGAGCCACTCAGGTGCCCCTTGGAGCCCTTTCTTAAATTTTGTGCCTGAGGTGAATGCCTCACTTGCTTCACCCTAGTCCTGGCCCTGCCCCAAATGCATGTTTCCCAGCTGCCTGGTTTGAGAAGCACTGGGAGTCATAGAATCTTTAACAAATATGAACGGTGTCCCTGTCCATGCCATTTTACAGATCAGGAAACAGAGGCTGAGAGAGGTATGTGTTTCTCCCCTCACACACCTGCTGGAGGATCCTCAGCCTCAAAGAATCTTCACGCTAAAGGGGAGGTTGAAAGTGGAAGCAAATGGAGGAATAAGAAGGTCCTTTGCTCCCACCTGGATGCAGGGCATGTGCAGACTTAACTTAGGAAAAGGATGGCAAAGGGAGGAGAAGGAAGTCTTTTTTTTGCATTTTGAAAGTATACAGTATTGTTGTAAGTTTTCTTTTTTTTTAAATATTTTATTTATTTGACAGAGAAAGACACAGCGAGAGAGGAAACACAAGCAGGGGGAGTAGGAGAGGGAGAAGCAGGCTTCCTGCTGAGCAAGGAGCCCAATGTGGGGCTCGATCCTAGGACCCCGGGATCATGACCTGAGCCGAAGGCAGACGCTTCACCGACTGAGCCACCCAGGCACCCCGTTGTAAGTTTTCTGTAGCGAACACAGAATAAGATAGGCGGTGTAGCATAATAGCTAAAAAAGAGACAGTCTAGATTTGAATCCTGGCTCCTCAATTATACACCTTCATGACCTTGGACAAGTCACTTAACCTCTTCTCAGTTTCCTTATCCATACCATGGGGATAATTTATACCTATTTATAAGGTTTTATGAGGATTATGTGAGTTCATATTTGCCATGAACATTTCATTTGCTGTGAACAGTGGCTGACATGGTAGATGCCATGTGTTGTTAAATAAAAGCAACATTACTTTTATAGAAAATGCAAAAAAAGATTAATTTTAAAATTACCCAAGTAATACAGGAACATAATTTTTTTTGTAAAGGACACACGGACTTTTTTTTTAAGATTTTATTTGAAAGAGAGACACAGCGAGAGAGGAAACACAAGCAGAGGGAGTGGGAGAGGGAGAAGCAGGCTTCCCACCGAGCAGGGAGCCCGATGTGGGGCTGGATCCCAGGACTCTGGGATCATGACCTGAGCCCAAGGCAAACGCTTAACTACTGAGCCACCCAAGTGCCCCTTTTTATTTTTTTTTAAAGATTTTATTTATTTATTTGACAGAGAGAGACACAGCGAAAGAGGGAACACAAGCAGGGAGAGTGGGAGAGGGAGAAGCAGGCTTCCCCCTGAGCGGGGAGCCTGATGTGGGGCTCGATCCCATGACCCCGGGGCCACGACCCGAGACACAGGGCTCGGGCTAGATGTTAGATGCCTAACGACTGAGCCACCCAGGCGCTACCACATGGACATTTTAAAGTGAAATAATCCTTGGTGACAGACTAGTTTACAGCCTATTCAGATTCACAATAAAAAAATATTTGAGTGCTAAGGCAGGAGCAGGAAGGCATGAGAAGTGTGTGGGTGGCGTTCTAGGGACAGTTCCTTCCCTGGTGTCTCTGCAGTGGGGGAAAGGGAAAGGGTAGGGTTCATAGACATGGATTACCCAAGAGCACTGGCTGATCTTGCGCCGGGGAGGACCCCTCTAGCATATTTCTGCCATGAGGCACATGCTGAGCCATGAGCAGAAAATGCTGACATTTTGGTTTGCTGGCTAGCCTCCCTGATGTGCAGGCCTGCTTGCCATTTGGTTTTGTGAAATAAAAAGCATTTGAGGACCCCCAGGACTATCATTGTGAATTCCTAGTGGCCTAGGAACTGCAAAGGAAGAGCTGTTCAGGAAAGCAAATACCCCTATTAGTTCGGATGTGGATTTCACACCAACAAGTGCCCGAAGGTGTCAGGATGGTTCCCAGCATCACACAGCACCCCATGAAGAGCTGGCAAGGGTAGCTGCCTCCTTGCAAGGAGATGGGGAAAGACTTGGAGATCTATTCGGCTAGTCAGAGCAGGCCCCTACTGCCTCCTTGTACCCCACCCTCGCCTCCTCAGCACTTCTTGACCTCATCCCAGGAAGAATGAAGATTGCAGGGGTTGGGGGTGGGGAGCCAAGATGTAGGCATTTGGGTGTGAAAGACCTCTCCTGAACACTGGGAAAAGTTTACATTTCATTCCTACCTATCAGCGTGGGGAACCGCTCATGGGGAACAAGAGTGAAGACTCCAGAAAGGAAGGTCAGCAAGAAATCACAGCCACAGTTTGCTCGAGGGTGCCCCACCCTCAGAGACCTTGAGAGTACCCCCTACACCTGATTCCGGTCTGGCCCCGTCCTGGCCCTAAAATGACGTCTTCCTGATGGGAAACTAGGGTCACTAATTTCTCTTCCAACAGGCCAGGCGGGGATGGAATTCAGGCACACCCGTGGGGCCGGGCGCTGTTTGGCCTGGTTCTGGGCCGCACTGCCCGAGGGCTTTTCTCCTAGGACCTGTAGCTTTTCCTCTTCAGAGTCGATCATTAACCTGAGAGCTTCCGCAAGAGAGGCCGTTAGAACAAAAGGCTGGTTGAGGCTGGAAATGCTGAGGTGGCTTCCCCAGAGGGCCTGAGTCCCCCAGGCACGCTCCTGCGGTGGCGAGGCAGGAACCTGGCCGGGATCCAGCCTCGCAGGCCACTTCCGCACACGCTGACCGGGCAGGTGGGATGGCAGAGGCCTGGATGGGGAAGCAGCCCCTTTGCTTTTGGGCAATGCGACATGTTAGGAGAGTGGAGGGGAGTGGGCCGATGGCTGGGGCAAACAGCTTCCAGCCACACAGAAGTGGGTGGAGAGTGGACAGCTTCAGTTTCACATCTGCTCCAGAGGTTGAAACAGCAGGTGTATGAGAGGCTTTGCTCTGTCAGTAAGCCCTCAACCTTTCTTTGGGCCTGAGATCAGCCTGGGTTCCTCGCCTTAACCTCCCAGCCCCAATTAAGCAACTGGGACAGAACCCCCCAAACCATCTGTTAGGTGCCACTCTCAGCCGGGTCACCTGCAGGGGAGGAGCGGAGAGAAGCCATCTGCTCCAAGCCCCGCCCATTCAGGCCACAGGGCCTTCGGGAACACTTCCCTGGGCCCCCGGTGCCGGGACCAGCCTGGAGAACCAAAGCCAGGGGCCTCTATGGGGCTTAGGAGGGTGGTCGCCACGGTGGGGGACCCTGTGCACCCGGGTCAGGAATCTGCCCTCCGGAGGCCACCGCACTGCCCCCAGTCCTGGGGGAACTCCAGCCTGCCTCAGAGCCCTTCTCCTGGGGCTGCGGGAACGGAGGGGGTCTGCCTGTTTCCTGGGATTCCCGGGACGTCCGGGGCCGCGGGTCGGGAGGCCGGTGGGCCGCCCACCCCATCCCTCCAACCCGGGGCGGGGACCCCCGGCGGCACCCGCCCCCGGCGCCCCTCCCCGCGAGTCCAGCCAGCGCTGGAGTCCAGCTTTATTGACCGCTGCCTACGCCTCCGCCTCCGCCTCCGCTTCCGCCTCCGCGTGCTGCTTGAGCGTGACTGAGGAGCCGCTGCTGACCATGACCGCGGGGTAGAGCGGCTCCAGGAAGCGGACGAGGAAGCGGTAGAGCAGGCTCACGCCGCCCGCCACGCAGTAGAAGGAGAGGCAGCCGGCACCGCAGTCGAGCGCCACGCCGAGCGTGCGGTGGTAACCGCCGTGCAGCACCGTCTGCGTGTTGTTGTGCCACACGGAGAGCTTGAGCGAGTCCCACTCCAGGCACCACGAGTAGGGGTTGCGGCCCAGCAGGTAGACGACGTCGCGGCGCGGGCGGCCGCCGGGCGGGCGGCTGCGGCGGTAGGTGAGGCCCAAGCACACCCACGAGTTGGACACGTCGGCCTCCCAGTAGTGGCGGCCCTCGGACAGGCCGCGGGAGCACAGCACCTGCGACCACTGCTTGCAGCCGGGGAAGGAGCCGCCCGTGGCGAAGGGCTCCAGCAGGATGCTCAGGTTCAGCACCGAGTGGGTCTTTTTGAACAGGAACAGCTCCTCGCTGGCCGTGGTGGGGTCAAAGTTCAGGTTGCAGTAACCTGGCGGGAGGGGACGGGAAAGGGAGCCAGGGTGAGCGCCCCCGGGGCTGAGGACAGGAGACTGAATGGGATTGAGGGAAGTCGAGGGCTCCTGGAGGAGGTGACTCAGGAATTCACCAGAGAGACCCACTATATCTCAGAGAAGTCACTGAGATGTGCCTCCCAGCCCTGCCCAGGAGAGGGGCTGCAGAAGCATCAAAGGAAAAGGGAGATTGTCTGAGGAAGAAATGGACAGTGTCATCCAAGCTGGCTTGGCTAAAGCCCGGGTGTGTGTGTGGGGGGGGTGTGGGGATACTGGCAGGGACCGAACTGAGGGCAGAAGTTGTGCCCCACCAGAGCCAGGGAGGATGGCAGAACCAGCAGCTGGGCGGTAGGCAGGTCCTTGCCCCACCCATGGGGTAGGACAGGGTAGTCCTCCCTTCCCTATTAGGGCCTTGGAGTCACAGGCTGAGTCCTTCTGAGATCTTCAGTTGTAAGTGGGAGGTCAGAGAGCTGGCATCTCTCTGGAGCCCTGGTCTGAATGCAGGTGGGGCTGGGGAAGACAAGGCCCCCCCGTGGGGCGGGGGGGCTGCTCCTTTCTTTCCCACCCCTTGTTCTGGACCCCAGCACTGAGGACTCACACTTGAGAAGTGTTTTTCTGTCCACAGCCGGGGGCAGCACCTCATAGGAGTTCATTTTAATGCCTAGGGGAAATGGAGGGGCTTTGCTGAGGACACTCTTACAGCCCAGCGTCTTCCGGAGAGAGGCCTGGGCTTCCAGGAGGCTGCGTCACCTGGGGGAAGATGCACAGGGGCAGGCAGGGCTCTCTGCAAGTGCCTGGAACCCCGAACACTGCCCTGTAGGGCAGTCCCACCCCCCGAATGCAGGTGAGTCTCCAGTGGCCCTGGGCTTCCTGGTACTGACCCTTCAGGAGGAGCTGATTGATGAAGCTGAGACCCACATCCATCAGCTGGCTGCGGAGCTCCGCCAGGGTCTCTGGCAACTGGAGGAAGGGCTGCTTCTCCTCACAGTTGGTTCCCATCAGGGGTTCCACGTAGGCAGGGAAGTGCTTCAGCCTGGGGAACTCCTGAAGGCAGGGAGCAGCCGGCGGTAACACCTGTGAGCCAGGGCCCAGGCGGATGCCAGGAGGTCCCGCTTATGCTAGGGGCTCAGGGGTCCCCAGAATCACGGGGCAGGTGGAGAAATGGCTCATTTTCAAACCTGGACATCTCTCCCCCTTCCTGCTGGTTGTGAGGTCTTAGATGAGGGCTTTGCCAAAAGCGTGGCCGCTGTGGCCTAGTGCATTAAGCAAAGTGTATGAGAAAACAATGGGAAGAGGATTTTTGAGCTTTTAATCACTTAGTGAAAAACCTTGGGGCGCCTGGGTGGCTCAGTCGTTAAGCGTCTGCCTTCGGCTCAGGTCTTGATCCCAGGGTCCTGGGATCGAGCCCCACATCGGGCTCCCTGCTCGGTGGGAAGCCTGCTTCTCCCTCTCCCACTCCCCCTGCTTGTGTTCCCTCTCTCGCTGTGTCTCTGTCTGTCAAATAAATAAATAAAATCTTAAAAAAAAAAAAAAAA
>NW_027397130.1:6232803-6240569 GCF_003265705.2 Callorhinus ursinus
GGACACGGTGAGCAGCAGCTCTGGAAATTAGAAATCTGCTCCCGGGCACGTGATACCAGCTGAAGAAAGGAGGTCTAAGGCGCCTGGGGTGGCTCAGCCGGTTAAGCGGCTGCCTTCGGCTCAGGTCATGATCCCAGGGTCCTGGGATCGAGCCCCACATCGGGCTCCCTGCTCAGCAGGGAGCCTGCTTCCCCCTCTCCCTCTGCCTGCCTCTCTGCCTACTTGTTCTCTCTCTCTGTCAAATAAATAAATAAAATAAAATAAAAACCTTTAAAAATTAAAAAAAAAAAAAAAGAAAGGAGGTCTGTGCTGAGTCCGGAGTTCCCCAGCACGGGGTTTGGGTAGCCCTGGGCCCCGCTGTCACCCAAACCTCTGCTGGCGACCCTGCCTGCTACCCTCTTGTAGCAGCAACGGGCTGGAGACCAGACCAGGGCTGGGGAAGGGAAAGGGATTTCATTCCAGGCTATATGGATTGTTCTGGTCTCGCTTCCATCCCTGGCCTGGGGGAGTCTGGAGAAACATATAGACTGTGGCAGATACTTGGAATCCCAGGGTCCACTCCCTTCTGTTCCAGGGAAACGAAGGCAGGAAAGTTAGGGTAAGGCTGAGTGCTGAGGTGGAGGAAGAAGCCAAGGGGGTTGGTGTAAGCTCAGGACCTATGGCCTGGGATGGGGAGCCTCCCGGAGGCCGAAGAATGGACAAAGAGATGCAACCCCGAATGCTGATCACTTAATCCTAGGTCTGGGCAGATCTGGTGCACCTGCAGGTGGAGGGGGTGCAGAGGCTGGATCAGGGCCCGGGGCAGAGACAGGGGTGGGTGGGGCCTCGCCTGCAGAAACTGCTGATCACTCCTGTTGGTAAGCAGGGTGCAGAGCCAGATGCTGTCCTCCTCCAGCTTCAGGAGCCGGTTGTGGCTCTGCTGGATGGAGCTGCCTAGCCTCCCCAGAGCGGCGGCCTCCTCTTTGGCCACAAAATCCAAGACCTTCATCTGCAGCTGTCTGACCTCCTGGATGATCTCTGAGAAGCAGGTGTTCACCTCCTCACGTGTTGTCTGGATCAGTTTCTGTTGGGGGGGGTGGACGGTGTGTCGAGAGGCATCTCTGAGCCCCGGCCCGGCACCCCTAGTCTTATGGCCTGGAGCGTGCCTCGGCATCCTGTTGCTGACTGCCGGGCTCCATGACATCCATGCCAAGGCCTGAGAGGGCTCCTCAGCCTGATGCAGGGCACTGTGGGGAAGCCCGGGCCTGGGCAAGGGCGGGCCAGCCTTACCGAGAGAAAGGCCACCTGCCTTCGGTGCTTCTGGCTGTGAGAGTTGATGATCAGCATCTGGTTTTCCACATTGACCTGGACCTTCCGAACCTCCACCTGGGAGCGAGAGGGAGGAGGAGAGGGCCCTGATTCGGAGAGGTGGCCTCAGAGAGAAGCCCTTCTACGAGCCCAGAGGAGACATACCTCTTACATTCCTAAGATGCCTACATGAGAGAGACCAGAGCTGAAGGGCGGATGGCCCAGGGTCTACCCTCTGCTTGTGGTTTCTCACTCCCTGAGACTCTCTCCCCATTCTTAGGACTCAGGTTCTCCTCTCCTGACCGTGACGACCACTCGGTCTCAGGTTACAGAAAGGGGCTGTGGAGGGTTCAGGGGCTTGAGAGGCAGCAGTGGGTCGAGGAGGGACATATCAGATATGGAGCCCCGGAGATACCTAGCTGGGGGTGGCCCTGCCTGGCCCAGGCAGCCCTATGTCCCAAGTCCCTCTACAGAGAAGCCTTCAGTGTCCACCCGTTCTAGCAATGGGCACGTTCTTGTTTATAATAGATGACAGAACTGTGCCATTCCAAGTGCCTGTCCACGAACTGTTGCTGGCACACCATCAAGTTAAGAAGCTGAAGCCAGCCTATAAATCAACACACTGCTTGCTTTGTTGACCAAGTCTTGCTATGGAAAAAGTGTCAGCTGAGCTCAACAGGGTGGTGAATGGGTTTACATTCCGGCCGGAGCTCCTGGCCGTGGACCGTTCCTGGGTGGCTGTGTGGGAAGAGCGCCCTTACTGAATACACGTGAGGGAATGTCTGAAATCTAAGTGTTCCCCTCGAAAAAGCAGTACAAGCATATTAAACAAAAATTGAAAGTAGAGAAAAAGAGGGGATCTGCCCCACCTGATATGACAGGTTTTCTCTCAGACTTCCCTTTTGCTGTGCAAAACAAACAAACAAACAAAACCAAAACAAACAAACCTAGAACTCGTACATACAACTCGGGACCCTCGCTCATCGAACTCGCCAACCCTTTCTCATGTCGTGGCGCGTCTGCCCCCATGACCGTCACTTGGATGGTTGTGTACCTGCCCCCCAAGGACCGGTGTGCCCCAGCTTGTGAAAGACAGTCACATTCCGTGAGAGCCTCAGAACTGTGAGGTCGTGAGGTCCCGGGCCCCCACCCCCCCCCACCTCCTTGCGGGCCCGCTCCTCCTCCAGGGGGAGGGCGTCGTGGTTCTTGTGCTCCTCCAGCAGGCAGGCCCCGCACACGTAGCAGCCTTCCGTGCGGCAGTACACTCCCCGCAGCTTGCGGTGCTTCCGGCACAGGCGGCTCTGGAGGTCCCACACGGGCTCCAGCAGCTGGTGGTCCCGGAACTCCTGGTCCTCGAAGTGGCTGCGCAGGTGCTTCTCGCACAGGGAGGCCATGCACTGCAGACAGGACTTGACTGACTTGAGCTGCGGAGAACAGAAGTCGCAGGGCACGTCCCCGGGCCCTGCCAGGATCCGGGAGGACTCCAAGGTCTGGCCCTTGGCCTGGGTGAAGCAGGTCACCATCTCCTCCAGGATGTAGTTCTTGCAGAGGCGCGGTCTGGAGGGGAAGCTCTCTCGGCACTGGGGGCAGTAGAGGGTCTTTCCCACGGAGGCCTGGTGGTCCCAGAAACCTTGGAGGCAGGGCATGCAGAAGTTGTGCCCACAGGCGGTGGTGACCGGGTTGCGGAACACATCCAGGCAAATGGGACAGAGGACTTGGTCCTCCAACGTGCAGAGACTGCTGTTACTCATCAGGAGCTGGGTTTGGGGATGTATTGAGGGCTGGGCAGGGGGCTGCAGGGCTGGGTTGTGGTCCTGGGCTGGCCCTGGGAAGATAGAGCAGAGCCATGAAGAAGCCACGGCAGGAGTTGAGGGGCCTTTCAGGGGTACACCAGTCCTTCCCATAGAAGCAGCTGTCTGCCCATGGGGTACAGAGTCGGTGTCATCGGTCAGCCCACACGGGGGGCATGACACGGGGATTGTGTTCTCCGAGTCCCGCCCTAACTCCTGCAACACATCTTGGACAAGCCAGCAGATGGCAGAAAGAAGTCACATCAATGTCAGGGAAAGGAGCCACTTCTCTGGCCCTTCAGAAGAAAGGTAGGAAGCGCAAGTCCTTACGTGAAACCTGCTACACGTCAGGGAGGGCTAGAGGCTCGGCTGCCCTGGGATAGGAGAGAACACAACCGCCGGGCACTCAGGTGCAGGCGTCTTGCCCTGGTCCCACTTCACCAGCTGTTGGGAGAGTCCCCCTCAGTCCTGTGTGCCCCCACCCCAGCCCTCTCCATCTCTTGGGATCCGATGGCTGCCTTCATACCTTTCCCTTTGGTGACTGTTTCGTGATCTCCCTATCAAGTGGGCCCCCCCTCCTCAAAGATTTCCCCCAGCTTTGTTCCCTGACATCACAGTGCAAGTGTGACCAGCCCCAGCATTCTGCTTGTGATGTCAGCAGGGCAAAAGGTGTGCCACTGGACATGCTCGGCCTCTCCATGGGTGATGCTTTACTCCACAGCCTTCACCCCAGGAGGTGAAGTGGCTGTTGCACCTGGGGCTCTGTGCATTGGACCTAAGGGACTCACATTACCAACCAGAGAGGAAATGGCATCTAAGTGGCAGTTGGATCTTGGACAACTCCTTTAATCTCTCTGGATCATGGTTCTTTTCTTGTGAATTGACAGGGTTGTTATAGGAGATGATATTTCAAGGCCCCTTCTTGGTCTAAAGTTGAATGATCAACATTATCTGACTGGTGATTCTAAAGACTGTTGCTTCCACTCTGGTTCTGATCCTCAGAAGAAAAAAAGGGATGAGCAAAGCAGAAGAGAGATTCCCATTGCTCTATAATTGCTTCCTTGTTAAAGGTTTCTGTTTCTCATTCTCCCCTACCCAACAGGATAAATGCCCTGAAAAGCTTGCAATATATCACTGTCTTGCTCCAATAGGTTAGCGTGGTCCTGTTTGTTGTATAGAAAAGGTAAATAGAAGGCATATCCCTTTCTCATTTCCCCATCTCAGAGGAAAAATCTTCAACATTTCTCCATGAAGTATGATGTTTGCTATAGGTTTATTGTAGATAACTGTATCAGATTATGTAGACTCCTTTTCATTCCTGGTTTGCTAAGAGTTTTTATCTGGAATGGATATTGACTTTTATCTAATTCTTCTTCTGCATCTTTTGAAATGATCGTAAGCATTGCCTCTTTTATTCTGTGAATGTGGCAATTCTGTATTTACTGATTTTCATTCTTAACCAACCTTGCATTCTGGAATGAACTCTACTTGGTCATGATGTGTTATGCTTTTTATATATGCTGGATTCAATTTGTTAATACTGTCATAGGATTTTTGCATCTATGTTCGTGAATGAAATTGGCCTGGAATTTTCCTTTTATGTAATGTCCTTGTCAAGTTTTGGTATTAAGGTAGGCTGGCTTCATAAAATGAGTTCAGGAGTGTTCTTTATCACTGATTTGGAAGAGTAAGATTGATATTATTTCTTCCTTAAATGTTTGGCAGTATTCAGTGGGAAAGCCACCTAGGCCCTGAGTGTTTTTTGTGGAAGGGTTGTTTTTTTTTTTTAAGCCTTCTGATTTTTTTTATTACTCAAAAAAAGCTTCATTTTTTTATTTAGCTTTCTGACTCTGTGTTTGTGTCTTCAACACTTTAACAATGATTTTCTGCTCCTTAATAAGGAAAGCACGCTTGGTCCTGTCATGAATGCACTTAGCACACATGGAACCACCATAGGCCCTGCTGATGTGTTTTTTCATTTTATTTATTAATTATTTATTTATTTATTTATTTACTTATTTATTTATTTATATAAGACTTTATTTATTTAACAGAGAGAGACAGCGAGAGAGGGAACACAAGCAGGGGGAGTGGGAGAGGGAGAAGCAGGCTTCCTGCTAAACAGAAAGCCCGATGTGGGGCTGGCCAAAGGCAGACGCTTAACAACTGAGCCACCCAGGCGCCCCTGTTTTTTCATTTTAGACAACCTCGTAAGGACTTTAGGTCTCATAGCACGAACTCCTTGAAGTCGGCCTGGGCCCACACCACATGCAGATTTTGGTGCTTTCCCAACCTTCTTGGTATAAAGGTAAATGATTCTATTACCAGGGGTTTGGGACAGCCTAGTTTTGTTAGAGGCTGTATTGTAGGACAGCCTACGACAGCAGGTCAAATGCTGGACCATTCTGAATGCCTATGGATGCTTTCCCCAGATGTGGAAGGGTTATTAATTACATACTCAACTTCTTTCAGAGATTTAGAATTATTCATATTGTCTATTTGTTCTTGTATCAGTTTTGGTAAATGGTGTTTTCCTGGGAATTTGTCCATTTTACCTAAATTTTCAAATTTTTTCGTATAAAGTTGTTTATAACATCCACTTATTAACCTAACATAAAATTTGCATTTTAACCATTTTTATATACAATTCAGTGGTATTAAGTATACTCACAATGTTAAACAACCATTATGTAGTGATCTATAAATAGTGATATAGTCATAGTGATTTATATCCAAAACTTTTTCATCACCTTTAACAGAAACTTTGTAACCCTTAAGCAATAATTCCACTGTACCCTCCTTCCTGTCCCTAATAACGTCTAATCTTTCTATCTCTATGAATTTGCCTATTTTGGGTATGAGTGAAATATGATAGTTGTCCTTTTGAGTCTTATTTCACTTAATGTTTTCAAGGTTCATGTTATAGCATGTATCAGAATTCCTGTTTATGGCTGGATAATATTCCACTATACCACATTTTGTTTGCTCATTTGTTGATGGGCACTTGGGTTGCTTCTCCCTTTTGGCTATCATGAATAACGCTATGAACAAGGGTGAATAGATATCTTGAGTCCCTGCCTTCAATTCCTTTGGGTATATACCTTATATAAGGTACTTATAATCCTTATAAAGACTGTAGGATCTGTATTTGTGTCCCCATTTTACATTCCAGATATCATTTGTATTTTTTTTCTTGATAAGTCTCAACACTAGGAGTTTATCCATTTCTTAATCTTTTCAAAGACTCAGCTCTTGGTTTTGAGATTTGTATTATGTGTTTGTTTTCCATTTCATTGATTTCTGCTCTTCTCTATATTATTTCCTTTCTGTTGCTTTCTTGGGTTGAATTTGCTGTTCTAAGTTCCTGAGATGTTTATTAACAATTTTTAGCCTTTGTTAATATTTTCCCCTTTTTAATTATTATTTTTAGATTTATTTATATTAGAGAGAGAGAACAGGGGGTGGGGTGGGGAGGAGCAGGGAGAGGAGGGAGACGCAGACCAGTGCCGAGTGCAGGGCTCGATCCCAGGACCTGGGGATCATGACCTGAGCTGAAACCAAGTCAGACACTCAACTGACTGAACCACCCAGGTGCCCTGCTTATTTCTCTTTTTACTTTTATTAGTTTTGAGGCTAATTAGATGTACACAAATTTATAATCATTGTTTTCCTGGTGAATTGTAGTTTTACCACTACTGATTTTTTATTATTCAATTTCCTCCTTCTTCTCTATTATCTTGGTGGCTATACTTTTTTTTATCTACTCTTTTTTTTTTTTTTTTGTAAGCTCTATACCCAGTGTGGGCTCGAACTCACTACCCCAATATCTAGAGCCACATGCTCTACCAACTAAGCCAGCCAGGTGCCCTGGTGGTTATACTTATTTATTTATTTGTTATATTTTATAAAAAGATTTTATCTATTTATTTGTATGAGAGAGAGCACACATATAAGCAGGGAGGAAGGGGTGGAGGGAGAGGGAGAAGCAGACTCCCTGATGAGCAGAGAGCCTAACGCAGGGCTCAATCCCAGGACCCTGAGATCATGACCTGAGCCAAAGGCAGATGCTTAACCGACTAAGCCACCCAGGCACCCCTATACTTTTTAAATTATTATTTTTTGGGTTGTTACCTGAGAAATTATAATATGCATCATGGCTTATCAAAGTCTAATATAAAGCATTACTTTTTTTTAAAGATTTTATTTCTTATTTGAGAGAGAGAGAGCACAAGCAGGAGGCAGGGGTAGAGGGAAAGAGAGAAGCAGACTTCCCACCAAGCAGGGAGTCTGATGTGGGACTTGATCCCAGAACCCTGGGATCATGACCCGAGCCAAAGGCAGACACTTAACTGACTCAGCCACCCAGCCACCCTTTTATTTTTATCTCTTCTTAGATAATGCAGACACTTAGAATACTTTTAATTAATTAATCAATTAATTAATTAATTTAAATATTTGACAGAGGGAGAATGAGAGAGAGAGTGCAGAAGCAGGGGGTGTGGCAGAGGGAGAGAAGCAGGCTCCCCACTGAGCAGGGAGACCACTGTGAGGCTTGATCCCAGGACCCTGCGATCATGACCCAAGCTGGAGGCAGACACTTAACTCACTGAGCCACCCAGGCACACCTATTTATTTATTTTAAAGATTTATTTATGTGAGAAAGACAGAGAGAGCAGGAGCGGGGGGGGG
>NW_027397130.1:6240969-6241258 GCF_003265705.2 Callorhinus ursinus
ATTTATTTTTTTAAAGATTTTATTTATTTATCAGAGAGAGAGAGAGACAGAGGCAGGCAGAGGGAGAAGCAGACTCCTTGCTCAGCAAGGAGCCCGATGTGGGACTCGATCCCAGGACCCTGGGATCATGATCTGAGCTGAAGGCAGACGCTTAACCGACTGAGCCACCCAGGCGCCCCTACTTTTAAAAATAGGGCGCCTGGGTGGCTCAGATGGTTGGGCGTCTGCCTTTGGCTCGGGTCATGATCTCAGGATCCTGGGATCGAGTCCCGCATCGGGCTCCCTGCTC
>NW_027397130.1:6241358-6299961 GCF_003265705.2 Callorhinus ursinus
AAATCTTTAAAAAAATAAATTTTTAAAAGTAATCTCTATACATGATGTGGGGCTCAAACTCACAATTCTTTTTTTTAAATTTTTTTATTAACATATAATGTATTATTTGTTTCAGTACAGGTCTGTGATTCATCAGTCTTACACAGTACACAGCGCTCACCATAGTACATACCTTCCCCAATGTCCATCACCCAGCCACCCCAGCCCTCCTACCCCCCTCCACTCCAGCAACCCTCAGTTTCTTTCCTGAGATTAAGAGTCTCTTATGGTTTGTCTCTGTCTCTGGTTTTGTCTTGTTTCATTTTTCCCTCCCTTCCCCTCTGATCCTTTGTCTTGTTTCTCAAATTCCTCATATCAGTGAGATCATATGATACTTGTGTCTTTCTCTGATTGACTTATTTCGCTTAGCATAATACCCTCTAGTTCTATCCATGTCATTGCAAATGGCAAGATTTCATTTTTTTGATGGCTGCATAATATTCCATTGTATATATATACCACATCTTCTTTATCCATTCATCTGTTGATGGACGTTTAGGCTCTTTCCATAGTGTGGCTATTGTGGACATTGTTGCTATAAACATTGGGGTGCAGGTGCCCCTTTGAACTATTACATTTGTATCTTTGGGGTAAGTACCCAGTAGTGCAATTGCATTGGGCTGGGTCATAGGGTAGCTCTATTTTCAACTTTTTGAGGAACCTCCATACTGTTTTCCAGAGTGGCCGCACCAGCTTGCATTCCCACCAACAGTGTGGGAGGGTTCCCCTTTCTCCGCATCCCCGCCAACATCTGTCGTTTCCTGACTTGTTAATTTTAGCCATTCTGACTGGTGTGAGGTGGTATCTCATGGAGGTTTTGACCTGATGCCAAGCGATGTTGAACACTTTTTCATGTGTCTGTTGGCCATTTGGATGTCTTCTTTGCAGAAATGTCTGTTCATGTCTTCTGTGCATTTCTTTTTTTTTATAAAGATTTTATTTATTTGAGAGAGAGAATGAGAGACAGAGAGCACGAGAGGGAAGAGGGTCAGAGGGTCAGAGGAAGAAGCAGACCCCCCGCTGAGCAGGGAGCCCGATGTAGGACTCGATCCCGGGACTCCAGGATCATGACCTGAGCCGAAGGCAGTCGCTTAACCAACTGAGCCACCCAGGCGCCCCTGCGCATTTCTTGATTGGATTATTTGTTCCTTGGGTGTTGAGTATGATAAGTTCTTTATAGATTTTGGATACTAGCCCTTTATCTGATATCTTCTCCCATTCTGTCGGTTGTCTTTTGGTTTTGTTGACTGTTTCCTTTGCTGTGCAAAAGCTTTTTATTTGGATGAAGTCCCAATAGTTCATTTTTGCCCTTGCATTCCCTTGCCTTTGGCTACGTGTCTAGGAAGAAGTTGCTGCGGCTGAGGTGGAAGAGGTGGCTGCCTGCCTTCTCCTCCAGGATTTTGATGGATTTCTGTCTCACATTCAGGTCTTTCCTTCATTTTGAGTCTGTTTTTGTGTACGGTGTAAGGAAATGGTCCAGTCTCATTCTTCTGCATGTGGCTGTCCAATTTTCCCAACACAATTTGTTGAAGAGACTGCCTTTTTTCCATTGGATATTTTTTCCTGCTTTGTCGAAGATTAGTTGACCATAGAGTTGAGGGTCCATTTCTGGGCTCTCTATTCTGTTCCATTGATCTATGTGTCTGTTTTTGTGCCATCGAGTCACATTTGAGTCACATGCTCTTCTGACTGAGCCAGCCAGGTACCCCCGAAGGACACCTTTTAATATTTCCTTTAATACAAGGTCTGCAGGTGACAAATATTCTCATGTTTTGGTTGTCAAAGACGCCTTTATATCATCTTCAATATTGAAGTGTATTTTCACGGGGAATAGAATTCTAGGTTGGCAGCTATTTTCTTTCAGCACTTAGGAGATTTAATTCCACTGTGTTCTGGTTTATATTTTTCTTTTTAAAGATTTTTATTTATTTATTGAGAGAGAGAGAATAATAGAGAGCATGAGAGGGGTGAGAGTCAGAGGGAGAAGCAAACTCCCTGCTGAGCAGGGAGTCCAATGCAGGACTCGATCCCAGGACTCCAGGATCATGACCTGGGCCAAAGGCAGTCACTTAACCAACTGAGCCACCCAGGCTCCCTGGTTTATATTTTTCTTTTGAGAGTTGGCTATAAGTCTTATTGTCCCTCCTTTGGAAGTAACTTTCCTCTCTGCTTTTGGTGGCTTTTAAGATTTTCTCCATATTTGTTTTCATCAGTTTTATTATAATATGTGTGTTTTTATTTCTCCTGCTTAGGATTTGTAGTGATTTTTTTTTTAAGATTTTATTTATTTGAGAGAGAGTGAGCACAAGCAGGGGGAAGTAGGAGAGGGAGTAGACTCCCCACTGAGCAGAGAACCCAATGTGGGGCTCGATCCCAGGACCCTGGAATCATGACCTGAGCCAGAGACACTTAACTGACTGAGCCACACAGTGCCACCCCCCCTCGCTTTTTTAAAGTAGGCTCCATGCCCAGTGTGGAGCCCAGTGCCAGGCTTGAAATTATGATCCTGAGATCAAGACCTTAGCTGAGATCAAGAGTCAGACACTTAACCAACTGAGCCACCCAGGCACCCCAGGATTTGGTACTGATTCTTGAATGCAAGGATGCTTTCTAAGTATCTCAATGGAGCTTGATTCCAGCTCGGAATTTTTATCCATCTGCCTCTGCCCAGGTTCTGAAGACTGTCCTCAGCCATTAGAGCAGCAGCTTGGTTATTTCCTCCCTGCCTCCGGCAGTTTTTGCTCGCACTCAGTGTTCTGCAGGCCTCCATGACTCAGCTTTGGTCATCAGTGCCTACTGCAGTTCTGGGCATGCAGTGGCTGTGCAGAAAATGGCAGCAAATAAGTGGATGTCTACTCTAGCCCTGTGATAGAGGTGACAGACCTGAGAAATACTAGCTGCAGGGTACAAACTATCCTTCTGCCAACGAACTTCCTGCACTTCCTCAACCTCAGGGTCTAGTTCAAGAATCTGTGAAGCCTTCCAATCCTCCTTTTTCAAATATGTACTTATTGGCTATCCATCACAATTTAACAAAGCAGGACATACTTTGAGGATGTTGTACTCTTTGATTTGCCAACTGTGTAGAGGGCGCATGTGCAAAGTTATCAGAATGAAATGTGAATAGAAGCAATAGCCTAGCCTTGCACATAAAGAATGATCGAGGAACACCTAAGGGATATTGCTCACAATTTCCTTACAGGAAAGCTAAGACATATACACAGCCTGGGGCGCCTGGCTGGCTCAGTCAGTACAGCATGCAACTGTTGATCTCAGAGTCCATGAGTTCAAGTCCCACATTGGGCATAGAGCTTGCTTTAAAAAAAAAAAAAAAAGTCATTTAGATAAATTTTCCCTTAAAAGGGTGTGTGTGTGTGTGTGTGCCTGGGTGGCTCAGTTGGCTAAGCATCTGACTTCGGCTCAGGTCATGATCTCGGGGTCCTGAGATTGAGCCCTGCATTGGGCTCCTTGCTCAGTGGAGAGTCTGCTTATCTCTCTGCTTCCCCTCCCACCGGCTCGTGCTCTCTCTCTCTCTCTCTCTCTCTCTCTCTCACTCTCAAATAAAATCTTAAAATAAAAAAATACACACAATCTTCTCTCCATGTTGTTTTGTTAGAAATCATTAACAGAAAAATGACATCAGCTGAAAACACATACATTTAGATATGAGACTTAGATTTTGAGCTGTCAAGCTTGACTTGGGGAAAATAAACACGGAGGAGGTAATAGCCACAAAAGAAAGCCCACAAGGGCAAAAGCTACAGCTTGCAAGGGCAAGAACTAGAATTAGTTAGATTGAGTTAAATGTCCATCGTAACATTTCATGGAAAACAATGATCTTAATAAAAATATTTTAAAGTAAAAATGAAAATAAAAATAGAAAACAGACAACTTAATTGCACTGTATAGAAAACTCATCAAGGAATTAAACTGGCTTAATGGAGTTAAGTTTACTCTAAGGGAAAGCTTTACTGATGGAAATCTGTGTGGTGTGATTCTTATTAAAAATTTAGCTCTGGGCCGTCACCTGGGCTTTATGACTGAGCAGATTCAGCAACAGTCAAACGATCTATTGCAAATGCTGATGCTGTATGGAGCCTCCAAGTGGTCCCTAACTGGAGAATTACCCTGAAGAACTCCAGGGTTTTGTAAAATATCCATGCCTTCTTTTGCAGATAACTCTTCTCCTTTTGAGAATCAGGTACCTAACCATGGAACATCAAGTGACCATGTGACCTGGACTGCTGGTCACCAACTAGGGGTTGTCTAACCCACCACGCCAATTTGAGTAGTTAACCTAGCCCAGAAATAGATGTCACGGTCTCTCAGACCTGGGAACAGTGAGTGTTGGCACTGTTTCATTGTTGGGGAGAGGGCAAGGTCACCTTGTGTAGAGTACCTGTATCGTGTTATGTAGAGACATAAAATTGTTTTTACTGTTTTAGGTTCAAATACACATCGAAGCATGTGTATGGATGCTAAGTGGCCAGAGGTGGCAGAACTGACTGTTCTTACCTCCCAGCGCCAGCCCCCCCTCCAGACTCTGCCCTGTGCCACTGGGGCTGGAAAGCTGCCAAGCACAATTCCCCTTTACCAGCTCGTTCCAGGACAGGTTCACCCATGGGGAACGTGAGAGGGAGACTGCAAGGCTAGAGGCAAAAAAGAAGGGACATGCTCTTTCCTGTTGCCAGAGAAACCACAGCAAACATGGCTTCGCTCTGGCGGCCACAGCTGGTCCCAGGAGTAGTGTGGTCCTAGAACCAGCCTCCCTGAGCCCCTGAGATGGCAGCATCTCCTTCACGGGGCCCCTCCTGCAAGCCTCTACCTTTTAACAGTCCCAACCTCTTCCCTTTGCTCCCCTGCCCTGGGAGCAATAACGGTGTCCGGCAGTCACTACGTCTGACACCTCAGTGTCCCTCGGGGCCCTTTCCTCCTTACCACCTGTTGACTGCTGTGGTCTCTTTCCCACTAGACCCTGGCTGATACAAACACATACCTTGTTTCTACATTTGTGTGTACACGATGTCTCCCCAACTGTAAGCACCCTCTGGGAGGGGACAATCTAATGCCTTCTGAGGGTCCCACACCCTGCCTGGTGCCTTCAGTGACCGATACTTAGCCTGCTGGTTACTTGTCTCACCTCACATTTATTCCTCATTCTCTACCATGCAGAGAAAATGGGCACCTAGCCACTTAATCTTCCAGGAAGATTTCTTTTCCCTTAAAAATGGTCTCATACTCTTCCCCTTCCCAACTCTTTGGTGGGTAGCCCATCTGTCCCCTGGAGGACAGAAGGCCCAACACCCCCTCAGGCAGCTTCAGCAGCAGGAGAAATGAGGACTTTATAAGAGGCCCTGGTAGGAAAGATACAGTGAAATTCATCTCCTGAGAACAGTTTGAGAATCATCAGTAGTGATGGGAAACCAAGGTGAGTCAGAGGTTTGTTTCATGTCTTTATTGACAAAAGAAGGTCACAGCATTTCAGACTTTATTCAAATACACAAACAGTAACAAATGGCACCCACAAGTGACAGACATGGTCCCTAACCTCTGGGTCAAAGGCCATGCTGGAGGGCGTGGGTGTCCTCTTGCCCCCCCCCCAGCATCTCTGTCCCTTCCTCCCCTACACCTCGCCGACACCCCTGAGATCAGTTAAGACTGCAGAAACGAAGTCGCTCTAGAGGAGGTTGGGCCATGCTTCACTGCCAAGGAGAAAGCAGGTTCTGAGGGAAAGACAGAAGCGCCCTATTGTGGCGTTTCCTAGAAGAGGCCAGGCTGTTTCGTGAACTGGGCCTGCGTGGCCCATGGCCTCGGGCCTGGGCACAGAATGAAGAAGGAAGACCCTCCCCACCTGGCAGCACTGGGCAGCTGGAGAGAATGTGGGTCACTGGCCATGTGACACCCCCAAAACGATGGTGAGACCTCTTTCCGAAGTCATCAGCCGGACTCTCCCAGGGGGAGAAGGCTTTCAGGAAAAAATACTGACTCGGTTCATAAAGGGCTGGGGTGAGTACTTTTGCAGAAACCTTAGGAAATGAATCATCCTCAGATTCAGGAGCACTGAACAACTGGCATTGGGTTGCCATGAGGAAGGAATCCTCACGAAAGCCAGCCCTCTAGGAGAGCAGAAATGTCACCTCTGTTTGTTCCTCTGCTGAGTAAGGGGCTCAGCAGCCTTTCTACAGAATCCACTGTGGGACTCTGAAAAGAGAAATGAGTAACCATGTGTTTCTGAGGGGCTCGCTCTCCTCTGCCCTCTGGTCCACCTTGCTTCACTCCTTTGTGCAGGCTGGGGAGCACGGCCATCACCAGGCATGCCCTGGGGAAGCAAATCTGATTGGGCTCCAGGCCCCAAATGAGGCTGCTTTCCCTCCTTTGAGTCAAATGTTACTTTTTTGAATTGGCCAAAGAGCACCTCTTCCAAAGTCCTCTGTCTTATTCTGGTCAGAGCAGCTTTTCCTTGACACTCTCAAATCTTTTTATTTTTTCTGAAAGATGATAGGATGATACCTGTGGCTTTTTTGAAAGGCTTTTCCGTAGGGAGAAGTTCCTATAACATTTTACAGCTGTAGAAATCGTGGGCACAGGCCAGAGTTCTGAGGTGCTGACGTCCACATGCACGCTCACATATCCGCAGACACCCCCGCACACACATTTCTATCCTGCTCTACACACAGGTAAGGTCAAAGCGAGAATCCTGAAGAAGTTATGCCATCTGCACATGGGCAGGTCACATGCGCAAAAGACATTTAGTACAGCCTGTAAGTCATTTCCAAAAATTACAGCTCCAGGCCCACCTAGGAAGCAACTGAGCTGTGGAGCAGACAGACACTCCGCTGCAGAGGAAGCCGGGAGTGACTGGCACGAGGTGGCTGTTACAGACGGAGGGTCCCATGGCACCTTCCCCTTCTCTGGGCCATCTGCCACACTAGGAAAGTCATCTAGGGAAAAATAAGGATTCTCTGGCCCTTTGCATTCGATGACTGCTCACCAAGACTCAAAAGCTCAGAGAGAAAATCCAGCTACAAACTCTGTGATCCCAGCCCAAAAGAGGGCTTTACTCCCCTCCTTGGTCAAACAAGCATTTGATTCTCCATGACATGGCACTCTGAAGAAAGAAGTGATGCTAAGGGTTGGCATCCTCGGACTGCCCAGCAAACACATACACTCTACCGGGGATGGTATGAGGTCACTGACACACCTGTCAGGCAAGTTTGTCAAGGTTAGAAACCGAGAATGGACACAAAAAAAATACTGAACGTTCAGTCAAGGCATTTCCAAGAGACAGTCACAGAAATAACACTTTTGGATACTACAACATAACACATTTGGCAACTTTCAAAGAAATGCTGTCCCCACCCCAAGCCATCAGAGGATCCCAAGTCCCTTTTATCTTCGGTCCAGTTTAAAAAGTCAGAGAAGGAAGATGGACCAACAGAGGGTGAGTGAAGGCTACAGACCAACTACCTGAAGCTCCCATCTGTCTGTGTGACAGAGTGCAGGATGCCACCTGCCCCAGACCTCCTCTTGGGGAGAAAGTAAGCTACTGGAGGTAAATGAGGCAAGGATGAACATGGTAGCAGGTGAGTGCCCCAAACCCAGAGCGGCAATCCCCAACCCCCACCCACAACCAAGGACACTCCATCGTCCCCTTCCTCAAAGAGGTTTTGTTCACAGGAATGTGGAGGTACTCTGGCAACTCTATCCTTTATGCAAAACCTCAATTCAATTTGACAAACTGAAGCCACGATCCTTGGCATCTGCTGCATTAGTTTGGGGTGCAGAGGAGGGGAAAGATAGTGTTACAAAGCAGCTGCGAACGTCCAACGTGGCACTCAGGTGAAAATATGGCGCAGCTCAGGGACGATCCTCTTTCATTTGCTCCAGCTTCCCTGAAGTACGGGCATGTACAAGGAGCTAAGCCTTCCTCTTCCCTTCCCACAGATGTCCATAAGGGCTCCAACTGGGAACCCATCCCAGCTGCGGTTATAAAGATTTGTCACAACACTGGCTAAGAAGACAAAAGCAGGTTTCTGAAAAGGTATTCTGCAGCCGGGAGCCGCATCTGTCTTCAGGTTCCTGTGGGTGGGGGCAGGGGTTCCTTTGGTTTTGACCAGAACACTTCTCCACTGGGGGGCCAGGCTCAGCTTTGCTTTGCAGTAGCTCGGTTAATGTACAGGAGCAAGATTTAACTTCACGAGGTGCTCTGCTGGGTTGCTCTCCTGTTGGTTAAGGAATTTACATCCGAGATCCTCTCTCCTGAAGAATCTGCAAGTGAAACATCGGGGAGAGGGCTGAGGCTTGGACTTTGCAGCGGACCAGCTTTTAGGCTGAGGCTGCTAAGCAGACTGCTGAGGGAAAAGGGACCCATGGCTGCTTTCCACTGGACCCTCGTGAGCAGCACAACAATCCTTGTTAAACCAGGAGGCAAGACAGGGCTACAGCCCTGACCTCCCCTGAAGAACTTCAGTTGTAAAAGACTCTTGCTGAACACCGTGGGGCCCCAAGATTACGTGTTGATGCCAAAGGAAATAGTTCAGACACACCATGTGCTGCTGACTTAGGAGTGCACGTGTGCGCATATGAGCCTGTGAGAGAACAGTGTACAGTTTTCCAGTAACTTAAGGTGAGGAGGTCACAAAGGTAACCAAATACCTTTTCTCTTGAGGCAGGGGAAAAAAAAAAGAGAACAGTTTCAAGGAATAAACACAAAATATTTTCCAATTTTGAGTTTCAGAATTCTCACGTTGTAGTAATTAGAGGGAATAAGATGTTTTCATTGATTTGACAGAGGGTATGTAAGTCTACCCTATTTCAGTACCCGTTTCCTAACTAAGAACCCTCAGTCTCTGCTCCATAAATCCTGATTTAAATTATAACAGTCAGAGACCAAAATGAAGGCAAAATGCAAAGCTTGCTTCAGAAGGAAAGGGAAGAAACCTCAAGCAACGAACGGTTCAGACAAAGCCCCCTGAGGGGCCGGAAACAAACGAGTCAGAGACAAAATTCTGATGATGCAATTTCTTACCTTTGCCTTTTCACTGGGCTCTATGACAATGCCATTGGTAGAATTATTTAGTTCTCTGGAGACAACACAGAGGAATTCTGCCTGATCCTCATTTCCATAGTTATAGGAAGATCCAATGCTGATTAGCTGACAGAACAAGAATACGGTGAACAGTCACCTTAAGGTACCAAAGTGCCACACAAATCCAACCCTCCTCCTGACCGAACTGTGTAGTTTTGCTTCTCATGGATGATGATTGTCTGGGACTATCAAGGCCCCGGGGGACATCTGGATCTCAGTTACTCACCAGGGCATCCTCAACGAACTTTCCCCAGAGAAGGAAAGTATGGGTTCTGCCAGGGTCTCCCCACCCAACCACTTGAAACAATCTCAAAGTCAGCGACTAGGATTAACATGATCATACTTCTTCTAGCAAACACCGAGGTGAATGAGAATGTTTCTGTGAATGAGAATGGACACTTGTTTCAGCCAAACACCTACACAAAGCTGGCTCATCTTTAGACAGAAGTCCTAGACCGGAGACTGGTACTCAGAAGGCTCTGGAAAGCACTGAATCACTGAAGAGTTACCATAAGCCATATGCTGCTGGAACTTTTAACCTTTTTAGCGAATTGAATTCAGGATTCAATTCTAAATAGGAAATACACATGCACAGGGAAAAATGGAGCCAAAGGGTAAGTCATCCGGGCAAGCATGTAGGGCCTCAAGTCAGAAGAACATGACTGGGAGTGCCTGGGTGGCTCAGTCTTTAAGCGTCTGCCTTCGGCTCAGGTCATGATCCCAGTGTCAGGGGACTGACCCCAGCATTGGGCTCCCCACTCCGCGGAAAGCCTGTTCTCCCTCTCCCACTCGCCCTGCTTGTGTTCCCTCTCTCTCTGTGTCTCTGTCAAAAAAATAAATAAAATCTTTCAAAAAAAAAAAAGAAGAACATGACTGACTTGCTCTATGAATGGGCTTTGGGCCCCTCTGCCTCCCTGTGCCTTAACTTCCTCATCCGTATAACAGAGTTAGTACAAACATGCCTCACCTGCCCCCAGCATATTAACAAGATGAGAAAAAGATTCAAAATTATTCACTGGTTTCATAAAGAATACTTAAAAGGGCCCCCGGGTGGCTCAGTCGGTTAAGCGTCTGCCTTTGGCTCAGGTCATGATCCCAAAGTCCCTGGATTGAGTCCTGCATCAGGCTCCCTGCTCAGTGGGGAGTCCGCTTCTCTCTCTGCCCCTCACCCCACTTTCATCCTCAATCTCTCTCAAATTAAAAAAAAAAAAAATCTTAAAAAAAATACTTAAAAAAATTTTTTTATAGTATTCTTTGCTTAAGACTTATACCAGGGAGGGGTGTCTGGCTGGCTCAGTAGGAGAAGCATGTGACTCTTGATTTCAGGGTCATGAGTTTGAGCCCCATGCTGGGTGTAGAGATTACTTAAAATCTTTGAAAAAGGAAAAAAGACATATCAGGGGAAATACTTGTGGAGTGGAAGTATGGCAACATTTTGCAGCCCCCACCTGATTAAGAACTAGGCCGACATACAAAGGCAGAATGGATTCAGCAGTGCAGGAAAATGTGAGGAATGATCCCATGTTGGCTCTGAAGGCGGAGACACCTGTATATTCAATCTATAACACAATGCTCTTAACAGGAAGCACAGCAGCTATTTGAGAAGGCGAGTTTATGGTGACCATTCAACTGACTCTTCAACTCTGCACAAAAATTGGCATGATCCACACAAAACTCTAACAATTCATTCTGTGCGTGAACACCCAGCCTCCCTGTGGTGAACACAATAAATGAGCTGAACAATTCTGCCATCTAATGGAAGAGAACAGTACAATTCTGACTGTGTGGCTTTGTTTGGATACTTCCGCCACGGCACAAAGCTGAAGGAACAGAAATGCACAGACTGATGGGAAACGGCCAGGCTACACTTCTCACCACCTCTGACTCCTTTCACATTACACCTGTTCATGCTTTTCTGGATGGATTACATATATATTTGGAATGATAGCATTCTCACCCTGGGGGAGGGAAAGGAAGGGCTGTTGCTGAATCCTAGCCCCCTTTAGGTACTTATTCTAGAATATGTCAACTGAGCACTTTTGAAAGGAATCCCTCTGAGGGAGGGAAAAACCCCAGAGAGGCACTTTCAAGCCTAAGCAAGCTGGCTGGCTCCCTCTGGGCACAATCAAATTGAAACTTGGATGTGAAGTCGGAAGACATGATACTATTCGGAATTCTCCCCAACTCATCCTGTATGACTGAGCAAATAATCCACACCAAGCGGCTCTTTCCCACGTTTCTGAACAGGTTCCCACCTGGCCCTACGAACCCCCTGGGTTATGAGCTGCCTATGGGTGGCGATGGTTTGAGGAGCGTGGCCTCCTGGGAAACATACCTGTTCGAATTTCCAACCATCAGACATAGTGGAGACCATCTGCGTAAGCTCCTCCTCCTGGCACTGTAGGACTCTGTACACGTGCTTCACAGGGCCCTGTGACAACCAATAGACTTTGAAGAACAATCTCAAGGACACAACAGTTTGCAGCTGCCCTGGTGAGGCTCTTCCCAAAAACAAACACCGAAAAGGAGTTTGCTTGGACATTTTTTTCTGGACAGCCACACACTAGCCCCTCTGACAAGGAGCAATGTCATTTTTCAATAAAAACTTATCCAAGGAAAGAAAGAAAAAAAAGGCCAAAGGCTATGAATTAGTGGGTAAAATAATTCTGAAGTTCAGAGAAATGAATTACGTGCTTAGATTTCATCTATTTCCCAAAGTAGAAAATAGAATAAAATCACTTTGGACAAGAAATTCATATCATCTTAAGTGGTTCATATCTAACATACATGCTGAAAATGTGGACCATATTTTGGTTTATTCAGAGTGAAACCTTATTATGGGAATAATATATTAAATAGGAATCCCACAATATACCAATGTTCAAACCACTTTTACCCTCTGCTGATGGTACCTGACAGTGAAAGTGTTTCAGTGTTAAATGGTAGCATTCCCATTACAAAAGCGTATACTAAAAAATAAATATTTGGTCTTTGTTCCTGGTTCCTAGCACAGAGCTCCTAAAATCCTTGCAATTTCTTGAGGGATAAAAATGTCTTTTTTGTGCTAATGACTGGTCCCCAGAAAGACCAAGCACCATTAGAAGGTTAGAACATCCAGTCCTATTTGCTGACTTTGGACCTCAGTGGGAGGGAGAGGAACTGAAGACTGAATTCGATCACCAACGGCCAATGATTTAATTAGTTGTGCCTACATAATGAAACATCCTTAAAAACTCCCCAACCCTGGGGTTCAGGGGGCTTCCAAGTTGGCAAACATAACCAGGGGCCAGGCAAGCAGTACATCCCAGGAAGGCTCCTGTGCTCAGACCCCACCCCATGTCTCTCTCCATCTGGCTGTTCCTTGTCTCCTAGAGATAAACTTTAATAGTAAGTGAGCATTTTCCTGGGTTCTAGGAGTTGTTCTAGTAAATTACTGAACGCAAAGGGAGATGTCATGGGAACCCTTCAATTTGTAACCACGATGGACAGAAGTGCAGGTAGCCTGGGGACCTGGGAGGTGGCACTGGCGTCTGAAGTGTGGGACTGAGCCCTGAAACCTGTAGAAAGTTACTATGTATTAGTTAGCGTCAGGATAGGATAAGCTGTTGGACACCCAGGTGGTGTCGGAGATTCAGACAGAAGTAATTCTTTTTTTTTTTTTAAGATTTTATTTATTTACTTGAGAGAGAGAATGAGAGAGAAAGCACATGAGAGGGGGGAGGGTCAGAGGGAGAAACAGACTCCCTGCCGAGCAGGGAGCCCAATGCGGGACTCGATCCCGGGACTCCAGGATCATGACCTGAGCCGAAGGCAGTCGCCCAACCAACTGAGACACCCAGGCGCCCAGAAGTAATTTTTTTTAACATTTTTTATTTTTTATTATTTTTTTAATTGTTTAAAAAATTTTTTTAAATTTATTTGACAGAGAGACGAGAGAGGGAACACAAGCAGGGGGAGTGGGAGAGGGAGAAGCAGGCTTCCTGCTGAGCAGGGAGCGTGATGCGAGGCTCGATCCCAGAACCCTGGGATCATGACCTGAGCCAAAGGCAGACGCTTAACAACTGAGCCACCCAGGCGCCCCCAGACCGAAGTCATTTGCTAGCCCACTCAACTCTGGAAAAGAAGTTAGAACCAGAATCAAAAAGAATGAATGCCCCAAAGTTGCAGCACTAAGGCCCCTACACTTTATCCACAGGAGAACCCCTCACATTTAGGACTTGGCCTGTGAGACTTAAAAGCCAAAGTCAGGGGGCGCCTGGGTGGCTCACTCAGTTAAGCGTCTGCCTTCGGCTCACGTCACGATCTCAGGGTCCTGGGATCGAGCCCTGTGTCAGGTTCTCTGCTCAGTGGGGAGTCTGCTTCTCCCTCTCACTCTCCCTCTGTTCCATCTCTTTCTCTCAAATCAATCAATCAAATTTTATTATTTTTTTTAAGATTTTATTTATTTATTTGACGGAGAGAGACACAGCGAGAGAGGGAACACAAGCAGGGGGAGTGGGAGAGGGGGAAGCAGGCTTCCCGCGGAGCAGGGAGCCCGATGTGGGGCCCGATCCCAGGACCCTGGGATCATGACCTGAGCCGAAGGCAGACGCTTAACAACTGAGCCACCCAGGCGCCCCAATCGATCAATCTTTAAAAAAAAAACAAAACCCAAAGTCAGGTGAGGGCAAGGGTTGCTGCAGGGAGGCACGCTCACCAGATGAAAGCTCTTGTTCATAGAAGAACAATTAGAGGCAAACAGGAAGACTCTGTGTTTGTCAATCTCAGACCATTCGGTGTTGGGTCCAACAGCTGCACACCCACTGCCCGTCCCAAAGGACATGAGGCATTTGTTAGAGCACAAAGAGCAACGGAAGCTCAGAACAATGATGTCCCATCATGCAGAGACTGGTTATATTCACAGGATTTTAGGAAAATATGGACTGTTTCCTTAAGAAAAATGGAAATTGGGCTTTAGTACTTTTTCAAAAGGATGACTGGGCTTCAGTTATCTGGAAAATTGGTTTTGGAAGAACTCACTACTGGGGAAATACTGGCTCAACAAAAGCAGCTCTGGATTATGGAGCGCTACAAGCCCAGAGTGTTTATTCCCTTCCGCTCCCGTCTTCCGCGGGACACTGGTGTTAGCGCAGTGTCTTGCCTGAGTCAGGTGGTGCCTGTCGGGATGGAGGCAGCGCCGGGGCTCGGGCCGGTCTGCCAACAACGCTGTGCTCTTTCTTCCATGTTGTCCCCTTCCGGACCGAATGCACTGTTGTTACATGAGTACCAAGAGAAACATTCCCTCCACATAAAATATAGAACGAATCTCGGAAAGATTTCAATGATCTCTAATCACGTATTTTGGAAACAACCAAGAGTTTTATGTTATAAAATGATATTCATGATACTCAGAGTATCATGATACTGGCGACAACTGTCAAAGCCCCAGGTATTTAAGATGTATGTATTACCTCTTTTTAATTTTTCTCTTCAAAAGTAAACCACAGGTGTTCTCTAATGCACTAAGATTAATGACCTAACAAAAAAATATTATCAGAGACAGCAAAGTAGAAGAGTGGTGGCAGCCACCAGAAGAGTTGAGAAGTCACTAAAAAGTGGGGTGGGACACCCACATCTTGGGCTTTGCCTGAATCCCTGTCACGTGTGTCTCCTTGAAATATAGACCAGTTATGGGCACCTGGCTAGCTCAGTCGGAGCATGTGGCTCTTAATCTTGGGGTTGTGAGTTCCAGCCCCATGTTGGGTAGAGAGATTATGTATTTATTTATTTATTTAAAGATTTTATTTATTTATTTGACAGAGAGGGACACAGCAAGAGAGGGAACACAAGAAGGGGGAGCAAGAGAGGGAGAAGCAGGCTTCCCGCGGAGCAGGGAGCCTGATGTGGGGCTCGATCCCAGGACTCGAGGATCATGACCTGAGCTGAAGGCAGACGGTTAACAATTGAGCCACCCAGACGCCCCTGAGATTATTTAAAATCTCAAAGAAAAAAAAATAGGCAAGTTAAAGGAGATAATGTGTTTGAAGGGACAGCCACAAAAATACAAATGGCCAATTTCACCTTTGAGCGGTCTGTGACACATATAAAAGAGAGTGTTTTTGAACCACCTCAAATCCACTGCTCAGAGTTTCACTAAATAAAAAAGACAGATGGAAAGATCAGTTAGCATCAAAAAGGCCTTGACATCCCTAGAACAAAAAAGCTTCCAACTGGGTCTACATCCACAAGCCTTCAGAACCTAGAGGACTAATTAATTTAATTGCTGCTTAATCGCTGTCATCAAACAGATCTTACAATGCCCTCAAGGACTGAGCTAATGGCAAAGAACTGAGAACATTCGGGGTTGAATGGCTTCAAATTACATAATTCATGGTACCATCACAACCGACACTAAGCAATCAAAAGTTTTTTTGGAATGTGGATAATTGAGGCTAAAGCTAGGTTTTCAGAACGTCCAGCTACTAAGTATCTACAATAGAGAAAGATGCCACGTACCTATAATCCGAGATGGCAACAAGATTGTTGCCACCAGATCACAGTTCGTATGGTAAATTGCAAACCAACTATAAATTCATTTCTGAACATTAAAAAGAAGGCTTTCAGCCATCAGCCAGAAGGAAGAAAACTAAATAAGCTCTTCTTTCCACCTTCGCAAACTACTACAGATAAAGTGAGTAAGAAAAGTCATTTTTTATCATAGATGTCAGTTATCCAATCAGATAAACTCCATCTGGAGCCAGAAAACTTGGATATATGAAGTCTAACATAGAAAGGAACTATTTTTTACTTTTTGTTTTGTTTTGACTTTTGAAAAGAAACATTGCCTTCTGAATCACAGGAAAATTCTACATTGCAATAGACTGGATCTCAGGAAAGCATCCATCACCAGGAGCTGATGGGATAAGAGGCAAGTCAGGCTACAAGACAGATGGTCACAGTGGAGTCCGATGCTGCCCTGTCACTGCAGTTGTACCTTCTTAAAATAGAGCCTATACAGGAAAGGGAACGTCTGTTTCCCTGCTAGACTTCAAGCTTCTAGAGGGCACAGACCCTCTCCTAGGAGGCAGAGAATCTCAAGGGCCTAAAAGATGCCACTGTGGCCACTTATGACATGTGATGGGTGATGTGATGTGAAATAAGCTCTGTGTGCCCTACTGTCTTCTCAAACTAGGTGGCAAATTGTGTGTTTTGTTGTTGTTGTTGTTGTTACTCTATCTACTGACTTAATATAAAAACCCAGACTTCATAATAAACAGAGAAGCTTGAGATTATTTCCTCAGAAGCATGATTCACAAGCAGTTCCTGAAGTCTAGGCCACGAGACTGGTTTCACATGGCTATCAGGAGCTGAACGGGACGTGATCACACTTTAAAAAAGGCTGGTCCTAACAGTGGCCAACAGGTGGAAGCAAGAGCTCGCTGGGCCTTTATGTGAAGGGGGACAGATACTCTGTCTGCAAGAACAAGTTTCCAGACCTAAAGTGGGGTGGGCTCCTCCTGCTACCAAATGGTGAGCAGCCACAACCTCTCCTTCTTTTAAAGGGACAGGAGGGCTGTTTTGTTTTGTTATGTGTTCTTCTGTTTCCTTGTTCTGTAGAAGTCCGGTGGCGAATGCGCTGTCTGCCTGGCGGATGGACCGTGTTCCACACAGACCTCCAGCTTTAAGGGGAGAGGTAGCTCTTGCCTGACAGCACATCATCCCTTTCAAATCCCACCCAGACACAGCGACAAAGAGCCACTGAGACCTTTTCCCTTTAAGAGTTCAAAACCCGTGGGGTGCCTGGCTGGCTCAGTCGGTGGACCTTGTGACTCCTGATCTTAGGGTCATGAGTTCCAGCCCCACACTGGCTGAAGAGATTAAAAATAAAATCTTATTAAAAAAAAAAAAAGAGTTCAAAACCTATTACCTGAGAAGTTCTGTTCTCATTGTCCCGTATCCGTTCCTTTACCAGCCGCACAAGAGATGCAATGTTGTAAAACTCCGCTTCTTCCAAAACACCTAGGACAAGGACCAAACTGTAGTTAGAGATGTGTGTGTTCCCCAGAAAACAGCAATAGGCTGAAGTTTCCATGTTTACTAAGAACTGCATTTTTCAAATGGAAGCCTAGTCTCACTCCTTCAGCCTGGTAAACATTTCTTTGCTGTTTAGGGTGTACCCATTTCCTTCTCTCCAGAGTGAGTGCATCAAGCTCTGGGTCTGCTCTGTTCACTCTGTTTCACCCCTGCAGTTTCCCACTTGGCACCTTCCCCGACTCTCCCTGCACCTGCCCATTAGCTGCAGGACACCTTTTCCCATATGTCACTTACTTCCTGGAACTGGTCATATTGGAGAACTCCTGAGCTTGCAATGCTTACCCAGTTTGTCCTAAAAATGACGAGGGGTGGGTGTATATAAATTTATGTGGACCAGATTTAATAGGATGCTTATTATTTGAACGACATAAAACGACATAAAAATTACTGAAAGAATGCTGTGCTAAATAAAATCAAAGGCCTTGGACAGGACAACTAAGGGGGATGTGTGATCTGGTATCAGACAAAAACACTTGCTATAAAAAATGTTATTGGAACAGCTGATAAAATTGGAATATAAGCTGCAGATACAAGTATTTATCAATATTAAATTTCCTGAACTCGATAACTATACTGTACCCTTGTTCTTGGGAAATACACTGAAGTATTAAGGGGTGAATCTGTAATTTAGTCTCAAATAGTTCAGAAGTAAAAACTGGTGGGGAAGGGAGGAAGGACAGGAGGGGAGAGACAGAACGGATGATAACACAAGTATGACAAAAAAAATGTTAAAAATTGGTGAATCGGGGAGTTCTCTGTGCTATTCTTGCCCCTTTCTCTGAGTTTGAAATAGTTTCAAAATAGAAAACAATTTTTTTAAAGACTTCAGAAAAGATGCTGAAGCTTTCTCTTTTCAAGAAACAAGATTATCCGTGAGGTAGTAATTATTGAAACTGGATGGTGGGTGCATGGAATTTATTGTACTATTCCCATTATTTTTGTATGCATTTGAAATGTTAAAAAAACAAAGAGAGCGAGCATGCGAGTCCTCTTTTTACTGGTCGAAACAGATATGTTTTGCAGCCACTTCATTAACTAGCACAGCCATTACAGCTTTCTTACTCAGAGCTAAAGCTTCCAGGTCAGGGTGCCCTGGATTTAGGGACAGGCTCCAATCTTCAACTGAATGTCTTTGGTGAGACCACGCCAAGCCTTTTAGAAAGATGTCTAGACCCACTTACAGTCCAGATGCCCTACAAACCGAAGACATGAGGCAACCGATGACACACCTGACAATGGACTGGAGAATGAATTAGGTCAGCTGCAAAAATTTACAAGGAAGCATGAGACCAGTCTTAAAAGAAATGAGGCCAAGCCTTTATTATTTTTTATAGCTGCAAGTTCAAACTAAAATTGAAAATATAAATAATTAATGTCAGAGGTGTGATGCTTCGGGCTACAGACATTCACTGCTCGCAGGCACATAAGTAAAAGTAAAAAGGGACCCTGACAATTCTGCAGGTTTGGAGAATGCTCCTGAAGCTATCTGCAAACTGCAAAACTGAGCTACCTATTTTCCTTCTCCTTCAGGAGGCTGAACAGAGCCCAGTGGGGATCCCTTAAGCAAGACTTCCTCAGATAAGACTAGGTAACAAGAGACTCCCTGCTCACTTTCATAAACCTTTACTACACCTGCACATGAACTTGGATGAAAATGTCAAAAAAAATTTCAAATCTGTGAAACAGCTTTAAAGATATGGCCCGAATTTTGAAAATGCCCAGTTCAAACATTGTTCTTACCTTCTTCTGCCAACTCCTTTGTAATGATGAGTTTCCCATGGCGGAGGTAGTTTAGGATAGGACCAAAGTAGGTGGGGTCCCTGTCAATCAGATAGGCCCCTGTCTCGTCCTGTCAACCAAACACAAAGGCATCACTCTGGAGCTTTCAGACTAAGTCTTGGCAGGGTTTCAGCGTCTCCGTCACAATTCATTAGTGAGAGGGCAAGTTTTGCTAGACGTTGCTTATCATAAACTACAGGCAAGAAGGCTAGCTTTACGTATCTTGTACTCTGAGATCGTTTCAGGTGGGGTGTTACAATGTCTAGTCACGTCATCCAGGCATTTACTTGAACTTTAAAATCTTTACCTGGACACAATTACCACCATTCTTCTATGGGATATCTGTTGTAAAGAAAAGGGAAGAAAATGCCACAGTTTGATTATTTAAATCTCTGCTTGAGATGGACATTCTGACTTCTCTACTTCCCCCAAATCACATTCCTAATTCTAAGAAAACCTCTGTATAGCTGGCAATACTCCTGAGCTCAAGGCCAACATCATTGGGAGTCTGCATTGCCAGCTGTAACTCACACACCCCAGTTCTGTGCCCAGAGGAAGCTTGGCACTGCCAGGACTTGGCGCTGAGCAGCTTTAATCCTACTCATCTTTACAGTAAAAGGAACAAGAAGAAACTGGCTTCTATTGCAACAAGAGAGATTTAGGGTAGATAAAAATAATTCCTTTATAAGGAAAGGTTTTGGAATTTCTTTAAAGTTACGGCAGGACAGGTTTCCATCGATCAGAGATTAGAGAGGTAGATGTTGAATAAATAAAATCAGCCTATCTTTACCAAACCCAACTCTATTTCAATGTAACTGGCTGAGTGCTATATAGAATAGAAGGTGGTGTAAGCTATGGTCAACGCCTTTAAACTGGCAACTAAATGATGAATGTGTAAAGTTAATAAACAACACTTCAAACTGGAAATGGTTTAGAAATGTCTCGTCACCTCTCAACTTTTGGTTAGCAGCCATGCCTCTTGCTCAACAGCATTCTTCAGTTTTCATTTTCCGATGGCCTTAACCAGTCGGCTCAGGTTTGCACTGGCAACTGGTAATCTCTTTCCAAGGCGTGCATCTGAGCTCTAATACGGTCCTAACACAGTTACTGTTACCAGATACGAGCTCAGGGCCCAGGACCACAGGAAAGAAGTGTGGTATCATGAGAAGCACTTCCTGCAGCTGTCAGACCCAGGCTTTTACCCAACTTGGCAGAAGGGTCCGAAAGGAAGTCTGAGAAAGCTACAAAGATGCCTTCGCTCACCCTGACCCAGCTCTGGACGCATCTGGCACAGGGCAGTGAGGGGCTGACGAGGAGCCAGGGGGAAACTCATGCAGATCTGAGGGGCGGGTATGAGAGGTGTAGAGAGGAATACGGAGAAGGGGTGTGGAGTGGGTTCTTGTGGGTGCGGGTGGGCACTGTGTGGGGAACGAGTCGCTGAGAGCGAAGGGCGGGGTCAGAGAGAAAGCCACAGAGGATGGGGGAGAATAGCCCCCAGGGCCAGCCTGGCGGGGGAGGGGTGGGGAGGGGGCTCCAGCCCGAAAAGCCCGCCTGTGAGGAGCGTGTCGCAGGAATCTGGGGACGAGCTAGGAGGCACGAAGGGGGTCCGATGGCCGGGAGCGCGCCCGAGGGCGGGGCGCACCTTGTCCGAGTCCAGCTCCGGGTCCTCCTGGCAGCAGAGGCGACACAGGAAAGACTTGGGCTCCCGGCCTAGGGTCTGTCTGGTGGTCACGAAGTAGGTGCCGCCCACGTTCAGCCGGACCCAGCGGGCCGCACCGCCGCCCCCTGCCCGCTCTGGCGGTCCGGGACCCGGTTCCAGCGGCGGCGCAGTAGCGGCGGGCGGGCGGCCGTGCCCGCGGGGCGTGGGGCCGGCGGGGCGAGGGCTGGGGGGCCCGCGGCCCGGGCCGCCCCCGTCGCTCAGCCCGCTCCCGCCACCCCCTCCCAGCCCCGCCATCGCCGGGTCCAGCTGCAGCTCCGCCATCTTGGGCCGCCACCGCCGCCGCTGCCCGCGCGCCGCCGGGCCGGCCCATCTCTCGGCAGGGAGAGCCGGGCCGGCCCATCGGCGGGGGTGGGGCTCGGGGGAGAGGGACGGGAGCGCCCCCAACCAGCACCCGGGGACCCGTGAGGGGGAGGTGCTGCGCCCGCCCTCAGGGGCGGGCTTTCCGGAACCAGCCTCCATTTCTACAGGCTGGCCTGCAAAGCAAGGCCCGCCCCTTCAGCTTTGGGGTTGGCTCAGGGAGGCTTTCCGGTGACCCAGTTCCGTTCCTTGCTGCTGTGGACTCTAGGCCGCCGGGGTCGGTGAAGGTGAGTGGGGTTTGGGAGCGGTGGGCCCGACACCGGCGGGCTGCCCTGTTTTGCCCCCTCCAGACCTTGTGCCGACCCTGTCGCACTCCTGACGAGGAGGCCGGGCCTTGCGATTGGCTCGCTGACAGAGCGAGCTGCTGTAGCTGCTGCCGCCGCCGCTCTGCTCGGAGCTCCTTACCTTTCCCCTCCCCCGCGCGAGGTCGTCGGGCCGGGCTGTGACCCTGCCGCCTCTGACCGAGGTGCTTCCCACACCTTGCCTCGTTCGGTCCGCCCCCAGCGCGGCCGAAGTGGGCAGTCCGGTGTGGGGGCTGGGGAAACGTTACCCAGAGAGAGCGTTAAGTTGTTGAGTGAGGGACACTCCGTCTCATCCTGAGGGTTCCCACATTGGAGAGTGTGGAGCGCTCAGAGCTTCTCAAGTGCAGGGTTCGCGTACCCTTTCAACAGATACTGACCGAGCACCTCCTGTGCGCCTGACCTGTTGTTCTGGGCGCTGAGGATTCAGCAAAACAAGGGACAAAAACCCATTTATGAAGCCTGCCTGTACTGGTGCTTGGAAGGAAAAGTCTCTGTAAGGGCGCTTATTTCTTTGGCGTCTTTAAAAAAAAGTCATCTGCGATGGTACTGGATGGCTTAGTCCGTGGAGCATGCGACTCTTGATCTCTGGGTTGTAAGTTTGAAACCCACGCTGGGTGTAGAGATGACTTAAAATAAAAGTCACCTGCCTATCATCTCCACTCCTGGAAACAAGCTATTGCTGAGAGGGAAGGAAAGCAAGAGGCAGGAGTTGGACCAGTTCCTTTTTAAGATCCCGAGGAGAATTTCTTCCGCCTCCCTTGTGATCCACCCCATAGTTTGCAAACGCCTTTTGACATTTCAGTCTTTCCCCTAATGTCTGGCACTGATCTTAAATTTAGTTTGACTATTTTCCCATTTTCTTAGTTTAAAAAAAAATGGCTGTGACCACTTTGCACCTTCTCTCAGATTCACATATGTCTTGAATACCCCTGTGAAGGGTATTACTAGAATACACAGGGTATGTGCTAGTGCTGCAGAGGATAATCAGACATGAATAGGAAGGTACAGGTATTACCAATCAGGTAGCGAGTGAGTAGAGAGCCCCTTAAGCTCGGTAAGACTGTAGGGCAGATTGATGTGCACAATTTCACTTGGTACTTTTAACAGCCTTCTGAGGTAAACAGGGCTATTATCCCCTAGGAAATTCTGGCCTAGGGTCTGCTCTATTTAAGCTTTGTTGAAACTTGTGTATGTGTTAGGTAGGTTCTGTGCACTGGAGAATCTGAATGAAACACATGCAGTCGGAGTGGAAATGTATTCAAATGGTTCACTTTTATGCAGCGTGTATTACTTTAGCAGTATTTCCAAAGGTACATGAAGAGCAAACACTAGAGACCTGGGCTTTTAAGGATGAGTAGGAGTTGCGGAATAAGAGGGGCACTGTCTTGGGGAAAATGATGTAGTTATATGCCAGGTTGCATCCCTTGAATTTGAAAAGCTAAACTGTCCTTATTTAGTAATCCTGATTCCTTTAGTTGATAAATGTACTCCTTAAGCTCTCAGGATGCTGATCTATTTCTTAAAGATTTGCATGTTTCTAAGGTGCCCTTTAAAGGATTCTCGGTAAGAGCCCTGTTTTGATCTGACCTGTTTTATTTTCCAGGATCTCAAGATGGCTGCGCGAAAACTTGCTCTAAAAACCATTGACTGGGTAGCTTTTGGGGAGATCATACCCCGAAACCAGAAGGCCATTGCTAACTCCCTGAAATCCTGGAATGAGACACTTACCTCCAGGTCAGTACCATTCTGAGTGGGACCTTCTTAACTTGCTACTGAATATGGAAGCAAAACAGTGGTTTGGAATTACATATGGATTTCTGATGTTCTTCTGATATAAGGAAATCCACACATAGAGGTGCCTGGGTGACTCAAGTCAGTTAAGCTTCCGACTGTTGGTTTCGGCTCAGGTCATGATCTCATGGGTTGTGAGATTGTGTCCCAGGTCAGGCTCCATGCTCAGAGGGGAGTCTGCTTGAGATTCTCTCCCTCTGCCCCTCGCCCCCCACTCGAGGACGCTGTCTCTCTAAAATAAATAAATCTTTTTTTAAAAGAAAGCATACATTTTTCCAAATGAAAGTAGTTTTTTGGCATTCCTATGATCTCCCTCCTGGAGAAAAGTGTGATGATAGCTCTAGGCCATAGGAATAAGGACGTACTATGAATTTTCTGTTGCTCATAGACCAATTTTAACTTTTCTTTTCCGTGTGAGCAGACTGGCTACTCTCCCTGAGAAACCACCTGCTATCGACTGGGCTTACTACAAGGCCAATGTGGCAAAGGCTGGTTTGGTAGATGACTTTGAGAAGAAGGTGAGACTTCAGGCACCTAAAGCACTGGTCTTGTAGTGTGGCTTGGTGGGTGCGGAGCAGAACAGTAGGTAATTAGATATTCAGGATGACAGCATGGGAACAAGGGTGCTGTTAACAGATCCCAGGGGAAGTTCAGGAAAGATGGGTGTAGATTTATATGGTAAATATGTGCACAGAATTCAGGGTCTTATTCAGCAAGTTTCTTATCCAGAGAAACAGTCCAGTATGTTATTAATCAGGGAGGCAGAGGGCTATGGAGTTAAATGTTTCCATTCCAACTCTTCCTCAATTATTTTTTAGCCCCTCACCTGTGTCCCTAACATCTTTTCTACCCTTTCACTGTTTTCTTCCTTTTTCTGCTTTTTACTGTGCTTTTGGCTTAATTTCTCGTCCACCTAGCCTCTTCTGACATTTACATGTTAAACCTTAGTATCCATAATTTATTTATTCGTTTGACAGATGCTTTTCGAAGGCCTACTCTGTGCCAGGTATAGTGCTCCATGCTGGGCCCATAAGGCTAGGCAGTCTTCTAAGGAGACCATCTTCATCACCATTATGTAAACATTACTTTTGCCAATCAGTCCATTAGAGGTTCGTTTGAAAGAGAAATCAGAGTTTAGAACTACAAGGTTCTAGGAGGCCATTTTTTAGGTCATCAAATCCAGCTGTCCTTCTCAGATGAAGAAACTGAAGCTCATCGTAATAAAGAATTGTCCAGTTAGTGACAGGACTGAAAACCTTGAGCTCCTGTTTTCAGGCTAATATTCTTACCGCTACAACACTCTAGATGCATACTGGTTTCCTGTTTGAGAATGTGTTTTTATCTGTAAGGATTGGGGTCTTTGAGCCCTTTCTTTGGATTCCCAGGTATATTAATAACAACTGTCCCTGTGTTTGTAGTTTAATGCCCTGAAAGTTCCTGTGCCAGAGGATAAATATACTGTTCAGGTGGATGCTGAAGAAAAAGAAGATGTAAGTAGTTGAGACTCTTACTTATTTTAAAATTCTCTTAATTCCTGATGGCTCTATATTTCTTAGAAGTTAGGTTAAGGTAGAGGGAATTAAAAGGAGCACCTAACTATTTGCTTGAAAGTATGAAAGCCAAATGTGGGAAGCCAGGTGGCTCCACCAAAGAGAAGTGTGGCTAGGGGGTCAGGTGGCTTGTCCTGACATTCAGTAACCGGCCCCTGTGAAACATGGGCATTTTGTAGGTTGTCTAGGCGAGTAATTTGCTGATGAACCCTGGTCCTGCTATTGTAAGCTGGTTCTCCTGTATGGGCGTCTTTGTGAATTTAGGAAAAGCTGCAGTTTGCTTCCCAAAGCAAGCACCCACCAGGAGTCGGGGCAGCCATGTGTTCTCCATGCAGAGTGGGAAAGCAAGAGTGGTGGGCTCTGGGACTTCTGTTTTTTTTTGAGCCTTAGGGTCAGGACAGTACAACTTGGTTTCAAAACAATATCTCCCTTCTCTTTAAGGTGAAAAGTTGTGCCGAGTTTTTGTCTCTCTCAAAGGCCAGGATTGAGGAATATGAAAAAGAGGTAAGGACCAGCCTTGGCCTTTGGATGTAATATGTTTTTTATCTCTCATGGCCACACATCTTTCACCTAGTGGCAGTAACCTACCTTGGGTTCTTTTTTGCATCTCTGTGGCCCTGTTTACCTTAACACAATTCCCCTCTTTCCAGCTGGAGAAGATGAGGAACATAATTCCATTTGATCAGATGACCATTGAGGACCTGAATGAAGTCTTCCCAGAAACCAGATTAGACAAGAAGAAGTATCCCTATTGGCCTCACAAGCCAATTGAGAATTTATAAACTTGAGTTGGGGAGAAAGCTCTGGCCCTCGTGTTGTAAATGCTGGACATTAAAAATAATGATACGGTGCTGTGTGTCTGCCCTTTTGCAGTTGAGATAATTATAACTCTGAGATGCCATCACTAGAGGTGGACTTTTTGTTAAAATGGAAAGGTGAGCCTACAGGTGTGTACTGGTCTAGCTATCTAATGGTAGGATGTGTAAGAGCCAGTTAGTTCCCAGGGCTGCTGAAATCTGAACAAATCACAATAGGGCTGATTGACAGTGCACTGCATTGGACTATGTTAAGAGGAATCATCTGATGCCCTTGAACTTCTCTTTGCATTCAAACCACTGGTTCCTAAGCAGTGCTCCCTTGTACTTGTCTGTAAGTAAGTCACAAGGACAGGTGGTCCAAAGTGCAGATGTAGCAGCAGGGTGAGTAGCAAGCAGGGCTCTCCTTTTATGTGCTTCAGTTCCTCAGCATAAATGTGGTATGAAAGGAAATTTTGTCGCAGAGTTAAAACTGGTTACAGCTTTGTATTTGAACATGGAAAATTAATTTTAATTCCATCATTTCATTTAAGAAATGTCCTGCTATTGATCCTAGTTAGTAGGACTCCAGAGCAGTGGCAGCAAATACAGGTGGTATAAAGTAAGGTGAGGTGCAGGCACCCGGCTGGCTCAGTTAGTAGACAGCACGTGACTCCTTATCTTGGGGTCATGAGTTTGAGCCCCACATCGAGTGTAGAGATGACTTTAAAAAAAAAAAACAATAAGGTGAGGTGGTAGAAAGCATTCTGTTGCCCTTGAAGTTAGAGGACCTCGTCTGCCTACTGCTTTACTCTCTTTGAGCACACTGAATTGCTAGTTTTAGACTACTTGTTCACTGTCTTAGGACTTGCCTTTTCTCATTCACAAACCTCAGGATTATAATGAGAAATAAATGAGATAACCTGGGAAGATTCTAGGTCAGCAAGTGTTCTGAGCAGAGGCATCTGACCTGATAAGGCTTACATCCTGTAGGAAAAACCTGCAAGAGGAAGGGCAGCATGCACAGACACGACAGTCCTTTGACATTGCTCCCAAAGATGGCAGATGGACTAGTGGAGAAGAGCAACAGTGGCTGATAGCGCGTAGAAAGCCATGTGGTCTTACAGGACATAAACAGAGGAGAGCCTGGGCCCCATCACCCCTGATCATAGGGGCAGGCATTATGCTGAAGGTAAAAACTGTGGTTGAAGGGCAAGGTGTGTTACACTTAGAGCTTCTTTAGTTACAACAATCTGTGTGCCAGAAGGCCTTGAATGCACGAAAACGAGTATCCCACTCTGCTGTGAGTCACTAGACGGGCACCGAGCCATCCTGCTGAAGATCGAAGGATTCAGACAAGTAAAATGGGGGGATTCCAAGAAAAAGCCATTTAGTTTGCTTTTGGAGTGGGGTTAGAACTCACGTTCAAGGAAGGACCCAACATTCGTCCCCAGGAAGTTTTGTAGCAGGAGTCCCTAGCATTGGGAGGAGACCCTTTGGAACACTTATTAGAAGAGATGCCAGTGAACAACTGAACATGCTCTCCATCCAAGGCATTTGCATAGGATTGGGGCACTTTTAAGTTGTGTACTCTCCTGGGTTGTTTGAATTCTTTGCATTGAGCATGCATTGATTTTACAATGAAAATGATCACTAGTGTGGTGCCTGGCTGGCTCAGTTAGTGTAGTGTGTGACTCTTGATCTCGCAGTTCTAAGTTCATGCCGCGTGTTGGGTAGAGATAATTTAAAACCTTAAAAAATAATCACTAGTAAGATGGGATTATGCTTTTCAAATCACTAGAGAGAAAAGTACAGACTTTTTATTTTTTTAAGATTTTATTTACTTGAGAGAGAGCATGGGAGCCTGATATGGGGCTGGATCCCAGGATCCTGGGATCATCACCTGAGCCAAAGGCAGACACTTAACTGAGCCACCCAGGCACCCCAAGAAGAGTACATCCTATATAGCAAAAGTTAAAGATAGAAATCAGCAAAGTAGCATAAATTCAGAAGTATACATACAGAACCAAACATACTTAGGATAATTATGAATCAGTAAAGATCCCTATTAGGCAAATACACTGGGTCAACCCAAAATCCAACCATAAGCTGTCCATCCTTAAAAAAAAAATGTATCAAGGGTTCCAATTCATTAAAAAAAAACTGGCACTGAAGGAAAAAATATTATACATATACCCTGCCTTTTTAAACAGCTATTTCAGGATAAACTAATAGACATAATTAATGAGAGAAAGTTCTTTACAAAGTATTCCAGCCAATAAATGTGGAAAAAAGAGTAACATCAGAAGTAATTATTTTGTAATCCCTAATGAAATAGTTTTTTTAGGCCAAGCTCCTCAGTGGATGAAACCATTACATGAAAGGTTGATGAAGAACTTGACCACGAGCAGGCTGTCAACTCCTGATGCCAAGCCTATCTGCTGTACCTTCTGATACACTATATTAAATACACAGCACCATTTGAAAGTTTTGTTTTTGTCAAAAAGTTGAACCTGATTTTAATGGAGGCATTAAAATTAACTTCCAGTTTAGAGGAAATATCTGGGATAGAGGAATAAGTTAAATGGCACCATAAAGTAAAGATAAATCCAAAGTATGGGACATTTGACCTTTGTTTTTCTTTTTTTTAAAGATTTTATTTATTTATTTGAGAGAGAGAGAGACAGCGTTGGGTCAGAGGGAGAAGCAGACTCCCTGCCGAGCAGGGAGCCCGATGCGGTACTTGATCCTGGGACTCCAGGATCATGACCTGAGCCGAAGGCAGTTGCTTAACCAACTGAGCCACCCAGGTGCCCTTGACCTTTGTTTTTCAACAAGTCAGTGGTGTGGGGTAAGGTAGGACGGAAGGCAGGGACAGCTTTAGGTTAAAAGAGGCTGAAGAGACCCAACATCCAAATATTGTGTGTGACCTTGTTTGGATACTGGTTTGCACCAATCAACTGTAAAAATATTGATATTGAAGTATGTGGATGTCTACTGGGGTGAAATGATGTGATGTCTGGAATTACTTTAAAATACTTAAGAAAAATGAAGGGATAAATGGATTATTGGAGCAAATGTGAAAAAATCCTGATAACTGACAACTCTAGGTTGGTTCATTCACTATTCTCTGTTTTTGTGTATGTTGGAAAATTTTTGCAATACATATATTTTTTTAAGGATTTTATTTATTTATTTGCCAGAGATACAGCGAGAGAGGGAACACAAGCAGGGGGAGTGGGAGAGGGAGAAGCGGGCTTCCTGCAGAGCAGAGAGCCAGATGTGGGGCCGAAGGCAGACGCTTAATGACTGAGCCACCCGGGCGCCCCGCAATACACATTTTTAAAGGATGGGCAACTATGTAGAATTATCATCTAGCAAGGTAGAATTCAAGACAAAACATGAAATGGGTCAAATGTAATTCTTAATAAATGGAACGATTGACGTGAAAAAAAGATTGGAAACTTGACGTGCCAAAAAAATGTGAAAATCTATAAAGCAAAAAAAGTTTAAAATTGCTGGAAATGTCACAGTTGTACAGATTTTAACACCTATTTTTGGGATTTGCAAAAAGACTATAGCAAACTATAATAAAAGGCTCACTTAATAGCTTAAATACTAAATTCTGTGTCATACAAACAGAATAACTGGGAACTGATAACATTAGACTATAAAGAAAACTTCAAGTTAAAAAAAAAAGAAAAAACTGTGGTACACGTCTGATTCCAGAGCAAATATTACACAAAACCAACAACTAAGGGACGCCTGGGTGGCTCAGTTGGTTGGGCGTCTGCTTTCAGCTTGGGTCATGATCCCAGAGTCCTGGGATTGAGTCCCACGTTGGGCTCCTTGCTCAGCAGGAAACCTGCTGCTTCCTCTACCTGCCACTCCCCCCTGCTTGTGCTCTCTCGCTCTCTCTGACAAATAGATAAATAAAAACAAAATCTTTTAAAAACATCAACAACAGCCAAAGTATAAATTACAGTAACACAACACACAATACAAAAATGCAGGCACTTGGAAACAAATTCCTCATTTTCATGAATTTCAGTGAGAAATTAAGTAATTACAGAATGCATGGAAGATAAAAGTAACAAGATAGATCCTAGAGAATTAGAAAGATCTAGAGGGTTCTAGAAGATTCTTTGTTGAGTGCCAGCATTATACCTTAGTCATATTTATATTCCCCAGGGTTTAGCACTGTGCTTGGCATTCAGAAGAATCTTAATATGAATTCATAATGAATGAAAGGAAAAGTTAGATGAAATTTGAGCCTTCAGGGATTCACATTTAGCTAGGAGAGTATCACATACAAACCTTGAATAATGGGGCAAACTAGTCTGTTAGTAAATATGACAGTCATGACTTATAGATCACTGCTGTGTTCTGGGCACTGTTCCACTCCACATGAAAGTCATTTCATTTACTCCTCACAACAACCCTATGAGGTAGGTAGCCTATCAGTCAAGACATGAAAGAAGTCCTCTGAAGGTGACTGGATTGCCAATGATGCTTGTTGCTGTTAACCATCCAGAGGGTCCGAGTACTTAATAGTTCCCCATGACCCTCTTTATTTTGAAATCATCCTATTCATCAGTTTGTTTACTGCCTTCTCTCTCACTAGAACGTAACCTCCATGGAGTCAGGGCCTGGAGGATGGTGTTAGGAGATCTGAAGCCTGAAACCCAGAGACAGGCAGTGGCTCCAGGGGTGCAGGCTAGGGCCATGATGCTGCAGCCATGTGGCAGGGCTTGGGAGCCAGAGATGGCTTAAAGTAGCATCCATAAAACGTGGTTTGCAGTAGACAGAGCAGGAAGAATGCGGGATGATGCTGGAGAAGGGAGAGGAGGATTCTCTACTTCTAGTTTGTTTGGTTTGTTGTTTCTTTCACAAAAGTACAAGGACACAGTGGTTTTTAAACTTTTTTGGGTAAAGACTTAGGAAAACAGGCTCCCCCCCACCCCCACCTAGACATAGTATCCCCAAGTGCACACAATGTGAGATGGTCAACCCGGAAAGCCCAACCACAGCTCCTCTGGAGCAGTGTGCTCCGAAGTGAAAGAAAGAAGGAAAAAAAAAATCTGGCCAAAACAATATATTATTTTAAGTAAGCATTTTACTAAAGGATTATATACATATGAAAGTACGGAAAAAATAAACATACCTCTCTCTGACAGTCCCTTTTGAAACACTCCGGAGCCACTTTTTCCTGCGGGCCTGGGCTAATACTTGTCCCCCCGTCCACTGCGCACGCACACACTTGCCTCCGTGCACCCCTCCTCGTCCTAGCAGGGGCCGTGGGCCGTGGGTGCCGGTTCTATGGGACAGAGCCCACACCGAGGCTGAGGGCGCGGGGCGGGGGCAGCACCCCCACCCCGCCTGCCCCTGCCCTCCGGCGGCTTAAGGGCCAGGGGGCTGCCGTTTGCGCCGCTTTTAACTTTATAGTGATGGACTCACAGGGAACACGCGCGCCTCACTCGTGCGTGGATGTGTGGCCTTCACGGCACTTTCACGAGGTGTGTTTGGATACCAACTGGGGCAACAAGAAGTGGGGCCGCGTTTGCCCTCACATGGGTTTATCTTTCAAAGTGCAGTCGGGCTTCATCAAAAAGAAAAGGCAAATTACCGGCAACTGGGGCATCCACACACTAAAACAAAAACACACAAAACCGCTTGAAATAGAGAAAGCTTTGCCCGATGTATTCGTTTTTACCTCTTAGGTCCTACGGAAAAAGCACTTACGCAATTATGCCACCTCACCCCAGATGGGACTCGAACCCACAATCCCTGGCTTAGGAGGCCAGTGCCTTATCCATTAGGCCACTGGGGCTTCACGCAAGCGGCGCTCGATCACATGCCTCTTGAACTGTGACGCCGTGTGGCTGCGTAATGACGTCAGGCCCGGAAGCTTCCAGGTGCAAAATTCGATCGGACGTGAGCCCTCACAGTCAGCCTCAGGTGAAGGGGGCTGCAGTTAGGAAGGGCTACGGAGGCCTCACTGTGTCTAAAACAAGGGTAGATAGAGCCTTAGATTCAGTTGCCGTAGAGGTTGTGCTAGTATCTCTTCAAGATTAAAACATATCGACCACGAAGGGACTCGAACCCTCAATCTTCTGATCCGAAGTCAGACGCCTTATCCATTAGGCCACGCGGTCCCCTATTCGGATGCTGCTGCTGCCGGGATACCTATTTAGCGACCTCCGGCTACACTAGCATCGACACTGCCGCAGAGACTGCACCCTGGCTCTGGCTCCGGTACACCTGTGCTGCACCTTGGGGCGCGGCGCGCGCAGTGCTCTCCTGCCCGCGTCGCCGGCGCCGCCAACGAGGGGGTTGCACCTGGCCTGTGCACTACGGCCCCCTAGGCGTCGCGGCCGCGTGGCCTAACGGATAAGGCGTCTGACTTCGGATCAGAAGATTGAGGGTTCGAGTCCCTTCGTGGTCGGTTTCTTTTTGGGTGAGGGGCTAATGTTCGGTGACGCGGGCCACAGCAGCCCCTCTCGGCCTCGTCTGCCTCCCTCCTCGTCCCCTCCCGGGTCCCCGAGGCTGCTTGGCACTCGCCTTCCGGGAAGCCCGCTTCCCTCCGTGCACCTGCGCACCGCCACCGCCCTGTGATCCCCACGGGGCACGAACTCGTCGCCTCGCTTCGGACTCTAGCTTTTCGGGCAGCTGGCGGACGACCGCTCCGGTCCCGAGGAGCGCGGTCCAGCCGCGGGAGGGCCGCGAGCGTGCGGCTGCGCGTTACTACGGACCACGTGGGCATAGCGTGTTGTCGCGCCCCAGTGGCCTAATGGATAAGGCACTGGCCTCCTAAGCCAGGGATTGTGGGTTCGAGTCCCACCTGGGGTGGTGCGAGTGCCTCTAACTAGCGGCAATTTTTGGTGCCGGGAACGCGCGGGCCTCCGTGTACCCCCATTTCCGCTACGAGGACCCGGATCCCGGGGGCTCCACGTGCCTGGGCCCTAGCCCCCCCCTCCTCCCAGGCCCTCGGACCGCGTTCCGTCCGCTCCTGCCGCGCAGTTTACGAGGGCCTCGGGGTTGCCTGGGCTCAGTGCGGCCTGTATTCCCCGCTCCGGGCCTGGTGTCACAGCGCCCCTTCGGGACACGCTACACCTTTAAACCTCCGGAACGGGCTGTACAAAAGTTGCGGGGGGGGGGGGGGGGGGTCTTTTTTGGGCTTTATGATTCGGTTTAGTCACGGATGCGTGAGGCACGGAAAGCCAAAAAGGCGCTATTACCCCAGGTGGGACTCGAACCCACAATCCCTGGCTTAGGAGGCCAGTGCCTTATCCATTAGGCCACTGGGGCCTGCGAGTCGGGAATGCTCCATTCGGCCCCCTAGTCTCGGCCACCAGCGCCGGGAGGGTAGAGACGAGGCGGGGGCTGCCGGACCCCCGAGTCGGGGTGCGCGGCCTGGCGCCCCGCCCAGCCTTTGTGTCCCCCGGTGCAGAACTGACAGAAAGTCCAGGAATGTTAGGAAAAAGTAGCGCGGGAAATGAACGAGAACAGAATAGCGTCCCTCACTAAAACTGGAACCCAAGCACTGAGGATCTTCACCATCACCAGGCAGTGCACGACCTGTACAAATCTTTCCAATCACAAATATACATCATATATAAAACAAATATATGTAAAGCCAAATAGATACTTCACCCTAATATTTTGTTCCTTTAAAACTGTTTACAAAAAGTCATACAACTAAAGAATGAACTCATTTTTAAACGTTACACGCGTTTAGAATCCACTATTAAAATTCACGCACTTCTGAAAGATGTTCTAGAAGCCTCAGCAGAAGGCAGCTGTTACTTCCCTGTGCCTGCCTGGAGGACTTGCTTCTCCTATCTCCAAGCATCCAGGGGTCAGGGAACGTGGACACATTCTTCTTTGTTTTTCTCTCTCTGACATGTGAAAAGTCTGCGGAAACCCCTCTCCTTCCTCCCTAACCTCAGCAAGAAGCAAAAGTTTGGCCCCCCTGGCTCCAGTCCCCTGCCTTGAGGGTGCTCTCCTTTAAGTTAACCACTTTGTTCCTCGAGGTGTGACATTCCTACCTAGGGCAAAGTGTACCAGCTGGATGAGTGCAGAACACTTCCAGCCTCCCAGAGGGCCTCCTTGTGCCTCGCCGTCAGTCACCACCTCCTCCTCCAGCTAAATACTTTCCTCACCTAAAGCAGTTTTGCCTTGCTTGGAGCTACCAGATGCAATCATTTTCACCTGTGTTCATTCTTCATCACCCTCCACCTTTTTAAACACAATTGCTTTACTTTTTAGTAGGTTCCACTGCCGAAGTGGGGCTTGAACTGAGGACCCTGAGATCGAGAGTCACGTGCTGTACCCACCGAGCCAGCCAGGCGTCCCAGCCGTCAGGCGTTTTTAAAGGATGGGTCCTGCTCCTGAGCTCTACTCCCTGTCCCCCAGGCTGTTGTTTCTCTTTACCTTTTCCTCCCCTCCTGTGTGTCCCGAATGCCTTTCCAGTTCCCTTCATGTGCCACCAAGGTCTTCTGAGGAGCTCTCGGGTCCATCACTTTGCTCCAGGGTCAGCCCACAGGGATGCCTTTTCTGGTTTCCCCACTGCCACCATCTAACCCAGCAAGTCCCCAGGTTCTGCCCTGCCTCGTCCTCAACTGCTCCTACCCATTCCCAAGACTCTGCTTGTGTCCTCCATCCTGCATCCTCCAACTGCAACCTCACTCCCAGCCCCAGCGCTCCACTCCTTCTCCTGGGCATCACTACCGGGGCGTTCTTCCTCAGGGCCCACGAGTCAGCTCCTCATAGGCAAAACCATCCTCCCCCCACCTCCTCCCAAGGCTGCTCCCTTTGTGCCTTCCTTGTCTCCGTGCAGCACCACCCATGTCACACACACACCTGCTCCCGCTCCACCTGGGCCCATTTTCTGTCTCCATCATCCTTTTGCTCCTGCCATTGGCTCTCCATTCTCCCTGCCACTGCCCTAGTTCCAGGATGGGTCCCTGCTGCCTACATGGGTCAGTCCGTCAGCCTGTGCCCATCTGCCCGCACTTCCTTGTCCATTCACAGTCAGATTAATCTTCCCGTGACAGCCTCGGCAGAGGTCCAGTCTAAATGTCCCAGCTGTCACATTTGAAGCTCTTACCTTGCTACATAGCCGGCCGCTCCGCTCCTTCCCACCTATGTCAAGCATTGCAAGCAAATGTATCTGCTCTGACCCTCAAGCTGTAACTGGTTGCTTCTCTAGTTCCCAGAACCTATTTTGACCTGGTATTTACCATAACCGGAATCCATTTTTCTTCTCGGCTTTTATCATCACCTGATTGAATGTAAATTCTCTGGAAGAAAGGACTTTTTTGTTCATTGCTGAGTCCCTGGGACGTCACCCAGGGCCCGGCTTTCACTATTTGTTGAATTAACGAATAAACGAATCAATGTGGCACCACCTTGCATATGAGCTTCACCCGCTCCTGGGCTCTGAGTCTCTTGAGGGAACTCTTGTGAGTCATTTATCAATGACTTGTTGTCCCTTTGTTTACACTTACATGAATGATGAGGGCCCTGCTCACATAAAGTGTATATACTACTACCGCTAATTATCTGGCATTTAGAGCATCACAATGCAGTATTTGCTGAACGAGTGAACAGGATCAAAATTATAGAGAACGTTTTTAGAAATTCATACACGCCAGAGTTACCTGGTATTGTTATGCTGGCCTGGGCGCTTCCCATACCCCAGGGATTGCAAAAACCTATTTTCAGTTCCGACTCACTCTTTTCCTGCCTCTAAAACCCCACAGCATGTGACAGCACCTAACACGTGGTACTCTTTCCCACTTGAGAACTTCAGCAGTTGTCACTTTTTTTTAAGATTTTATTTGAGAGAGTGCGTGTGCGTGAGTGGGGATGGGGGGGGTGTCCTGCCGAGAGCAGGACCCTGAGATCTTGACCTGAGCCCAAACCAAGAGTTGGATGCTTAACTGACGGAGCCACCCAGGCGCCCCTCCCTGTCACCTACATTTCTTAAAATCTAAACTCTTGAACTTGAATTTGAGTCTCCACACTGAGCTTCTGTCTCCCTTTCCAGACTCACCTCCCACAATCCCCTGGCACGAATCCACCATTCAGATGGCTTCCTCGGCTTCTCCACCCCAGCCTTTTCTTTGTGGTTTCCCTTATCCATACTGTTCTCTCCAACTGGCACGTCCCTCCCCCACCTCTACTAAAATTCTATTCCCTTTTCAAGGCCCAGCTCAGAGGCCTGCTCACCTGTCTCAGCCCCCCGCCCCGAGGCGTGTTCCCTGCGCGGAGACACCACAGCTCAGTCCTGTCTCCCCCTGGGCTGACTACAGCCGGTCCACGATTGTGAGGCAGATTTGAACTGACAGAAAAGGTCGGGATTCTGTTCTTGAAGCATTCTGAACGAGGCAAAGCCCATTGCCTTTATTGCAGAGTTTTATTGCAGCTCATACATTAAATGAATAATTAAGGTTTGACAACATGTGATTGCCTACGAAGACCTTTGCAACCAGGGCCTGCAACCCTCCTTCCAAATGAACATTCTTGCGGCAGCGCCAAGGGGAAAGACAGGCGTTACAACCGCAAACCAGGGGTCTCCTGATGGTGTTCACGCTCTCGGCTGCAGCAGCCTGCAGCCCCTGAAGGGGGCCGTGCCGGCTCTGGAGGAGGGTTTCAGTCCATACCCACTCTCCTGCCTGTTTTTATGGCAGAATGTACTCGCTTTTTTCTCAGCCTTTCCCGATTCATGTTCTCTATCCTGAAAACAAGAAGACTGCAATTAGGCCCAGATGCCCAATTCAAAGTGCTGAGCGGGGCCGGCAGCTCAGTGGGAAGCAAAGCAGCTGGATCAGCAGTGCGGGGCCCCTCTCGGGGTCGGAGACCTCTCTCACTCCTGGAGCTTCCCCACCTTCTGCTGGGAAGTCGCGCCCCGCCCCCCACCTCCTGTCTTCTCTGTGCAGCTGCCCCCACCCCCACCCCCCATCCCCACGACTCAGCTGAGGGGAGCTTGGGGGCACTTTCTGGTACCTGATCCTCTGTAGCACAGCATCTTCTTTGGATGGCTCCTTCGCTGCCTGGCTGGCCTCAGCAATCATGTCTCGAATTTTCCGAAGACAATCTGCCAGATTTCGGAACTGGTAGCGGCTGCATTCAGAGGTGAGTATCAACTCTCCTGACTTGTTGATCTTATTTTTATGCTGCAGAGAACAAAGGCAAAACCCGAGTTCTACAGAGTAAAGGTTTTTGTTTGTTTTTTTTTTCAAAGATTTATTTATTTGACAGAGAGATTGAGCGAGAGCACGAGACAGAGCAGCAGGCAGAGGGAGAGGGAGAAGCAGGCTCCCCACTGAGCAGGGAGCCCGATAAGGGGCTCGATCCCAGGACCCCGGGAACATGACCTGAGCCAAAGGCAGACGCTTAACGACTGAGCCACCCAGGCGCCCCCAGAGTAAAGGTTTAAAAGCGACTAAGGGATTACAGAAAAAGGAGCCAGTGGTTACCGTGACGGCCATCCTCTGCCGCACGGGCTCTGCGATCCACTCAGCGGTTGCCAAATGGAACCTGACTTCAGCCTTGGAATTCACTGTAAATAAAGGGATGAGAGAGCACAGGTCCCTGAGACCCTCCAGTAGGCTCAGCACTCGGTGGCTGGTGACGATCCTGAAACAGGAAGGCAAGACATCCAGCCAGGGACGTTTCTGCCTGGTGTAACTTGGGAATACAAAGTTGGTGATGGGATGAGCCAGCAAAGATAGTGAGGCACCGCTGGACAAAAATTAACTTCCAGGAACTAAATGCTCAGTGCTTTTCTTACAGTTTAATGGGGTTTGAAAGGAATGGGGGGATGGGTTCCATGAAGGAAACCTGTTCTGGGAGCTGGCTGCCAACTCACACCGCGATTTCCCTTTGTTTAGGCTCACAAGCCAACCCTAGTCCTAGCAACCCACAGCTAACAGTCTAAGGATCAGACCACATTCAAAAGAATAAAGAGGATTATTATAAACTGGTGGTATTTAAGCTTCTGCTAAAAAAAATCCCTTTATTCCTTATGAATGTAAACACAGAACTCCTCAAGTACATCTCCCAGCCAAAGTTTTAAAGTGAAAGAAAACGAGGTGCCTTGTACCTTTGTTAACATTCTGGCCCCCAGGACCACTACTCCGACAATAAGATATCGTCAAACGATCTATAAAACAGAACACACACCAAAAGAAAGAAAAAAAAAGATTATTCCATGCACAAACTGTTAATTTATTATCAACATATTACATCTCTCTTTCAATGACTTTTATATATACTAATGTAGCATTCAGGACAGTCAAGTTAGAGATTATTTACAGATGTCAAAACTAAAATCAAGAGTAAGTCCCCTTCCCAAGGTCACAGCAGAGGGTATAAAATTATGACCTGGGTTGTCTGCTTCTGGTCCAGTCTCTTTTACCAGATCCGGCTGCGCTAGCTTTTTGCTGTTTGTTTACTTGTTCTAAAGCAAAGACTCTTTCAAAAGCTCAAACTAAGGGACAAGCTTAATTTAATGTTGTATTTCAAAATGTGGTGGATGTTAGAACCCCCCCAGACTGTAAGCCCCAAGAGGACAGATGTTCATTGTGTATGCCCAGTGCCCAGTGCCTGGTCAGTCAGTGTTTAAAAACATCCGCTGGATGAAAGTGGCCTAGCGTTGGAGCCCGGAGCCTTGCTTCTAACACTGGCACAGTTGCTGACCGACTGTGATCTTGGCAAAGTCCCTCCGCTTCTCTGGGCCGCGGGTTGGTTTGTCTGTAAAATGTAAAATGAGGTTTCTTCCTTCTATAATTCATGAAAAGCAGACTCACAGTGTCTGAGGAAAGTAGAGAAGGCATAGTAGTGGGAAAATTCAGAAGACTGGATGGTGAGCCAGCCGCGAGAGGTATGGGTGACAAAGAGCTGGCCCCAAGGCAGTGGTGGCCCATCTCAGGACTGCTTCTGAGAGACCTCCTCCCCACCCACCCCCCACTTTTTCTTTAGATGTAAGCTCCAGCCTAGGGTGGAGCCCAATGCGGGGCTTGAACTCATGACCCTAAGCTCAAGACCTGAGCTGAGATCAAGAGCTGGACACTTAAGCAACTGAGCCACAGGCATCCTTAGAGACCTCCTTCCTTTTGAAAAATCAAATCAAGGGCGCCTGGGTGGCTCAGTTGTTAAGCGTCTGCCTTCAGCTCAGGTCATGACCCAGGGTCCTGGGATCGAGCCCCGCATCAGGCTCCCTGCTCTGTGGGGAGCCTGCTTCTCCCTCTCCCACTCCCCCTGCTTGTGTTCCCTCTCTCGCTGCGTCTCTGTCAAATAAATAAATAAATAAATAAATCTTAAAAAAAAAAAAAAAAGAATAAATCAATTCATTTTTCTGCGTAGGTGAAGAATGCACAGTACTGCTGGGGGACAGTTCCAGCACAGTGTTGGCAAACTTGCTTGTCTCCACAGAGGCTGCCGAGGCGGGTTCTGTCTTCCAGGAAGGCCTGGGAGGCCCCCCAACACAACAGCACCCGAAGGCAGGTGAGTAGCCACGACACGGCTGGGTCCCACTCGCCTCCCTGTCTCCCTGGAGGCTGTCACGAGACTGTCTCTTTGCCGTGGTTCTGATGAGACGCGCTTTCTGCCACCTCCAGCCATACGCACGCCACAAGGCCCAGCTTTCAGTGACCAAACTGCCTGCTGCAGCAGGGCACCGGCTCTGGGCCACAGGGTGGCCTCTTCCTTGTGTCGCAGTTCACAAGCCTCTTTGTTTCCATGCAACCCTGAACGAGGGCCACGGGGAGCTGGCACCAATGGCCATTCCTCCTGTCACTGTCTGTGGACGCCACTAACTCTCTGACCCTAAAAAGGGCCTGTTGTTTCCCAGGCTCTGCTTGTCAGGCCTTGCCTTGCGTTTGACAGGCACACAATTCTAAAGTTATGCAAACAGGGACGCCTGGGTGGCTCAGTTGGTTAAGCATCTGCTTTCGGCTTGGGTCATGATCCCACGGTCCTGGGATGGAGTCCCATATCGGGCTCCCTGCTCAGCGGGGAGCCTGCTTCTCCCTCTCCCTCTGCCTACAGCTCCCCCCTGCTTGTGCTCTCTCTCGCTCTCTCTGACAAATAAATAAATAAAATCTTAAAAAAATAAATAAAGTTATGAAAACAGTTTACAGGGAGAAGTCCCCACTCCTGCTCCCCAGCCACCAAGTCCGTCCTTTCTTCTCGGCTCCCCAAGCCAGTCCTCGTATCCAATTTCTTGTACATCCTTTCAGACCTACATATGTGCATAGAAATATATGTTTCCGATGTATAAATGGTAGCTTACTATATATATTCTTTTGCAGATCAACTTTTTCTAAATAGCCATCCACTCATCTACCATAGAGACTGGTCCGTGTCACAAGATCATCAAGAGCTCTCACTCATCTTGCACACTGCCCAGCAGTCCACGGTGGCTGCGCCACCATTTTGTGGCCATTCTAAACAGTGCCAAGGGGGACTCCGCTTTTGCACACCCAAAGACAGTTTCTTTATTTTTGTGATGCTGGAGAGGTCTGGAAGGAATGTTCAGGGGTGGGGGAAATGACTGATTTTTTATAAAACAAAATTACTTACCTAGAGGAATGTCATTATTGGCTTGCTGTGCATCATCCTGTAATGTAACATACACAGTGTCAAATGAACATCACCCGCTGTGACTCCTAACTGGTCCAGGGCAATCAAAGAAAGGATGTAAAGCCACAATGCAGATGTAATACAACTATTTTCAGGTCCCCCTGTAAAATCATATCAGGATGACAGAAGAAGCTTTCCCAGACTCTAGAGGTACCGTTTCTGAAACACTCTTCCAGGAAATTTGAACTGATGTCTGCAGCCTTAGCTAACGTCAGGCGCCATTGGGGGCCCGGCTCCTTGAAGGGAGGCCAGGCTCCACAGTACACGTGCCTCAGGGAGACTCCAAAAGGTACATCCTCTGCTAACCTAGAACAAACCTGGTGGGCCACCTTGTTCTTTCCTGGGCCACAGAGGCTCACATGGGAGACCATCTACCTTGAGGGTTTGTGTCAGACGGAACTCCTCACTCTAGGACTTCTCACCTCCATGTCTCTCCTGTGCTCTGTTTCTTGGTAGTGATGTCCTTGAGCCTGAGCCCCATGTCCACAGGCCCGGGGCGGACACGACCCCCTCTGAGGCTCTTCTGGCCAGCCAAACTCATGGTATCCTCACCTGTCCCCGCTCTGACTGCCTCCATCCCTCTTCACCTTAGAATGATTTGGGAATGAAATCCTCATCGTCATGTACTCCCTGCAGCACTGAAGACTCCGGGCCCTGCCCTTCTTGGAGTTGTTGTCCCTCTTCCTCCTGAGCTGTCCTCACCAGCTTCCTAGCTGCCTTCTTACTTACCTGTGCTTTTCCCACAGTCCTTCGCTTGCTCTTTGCAACTTGAAAGCACGGACATGCCCCTGGAAGCCTTTTTCTTCTCTATCCCACTGCTTCCCTAGAACATTTCCTCTCTGTTGGTGAAAATATCGTATGTTCCTGACTCCCAACTTTCTGGCTTAAGCTCAAAACTTCCTTCAATGCCAGACCCAGAGAGGCAACTGCTATTTGGCGTCTCATCTCGAATGCCTGATCACGGCCTCAAACCTCCAGCCTCCTCACAGAGGACTTCCCTTACTATCAGTCTGAAGTAGCTCCCCAGCACTCTTTGATAGCACCCCGGCCTACCTGTTACTTCTCACTACCTGATGTTTTCTCCCATTTCTTTACTGTTTGCTCCTTCCACTAGAACATCAGTTCCATGAAGCAGGGACCCTACCTGTTTTATCTACGTCTGTTGCATCTGCAATGCTTGAAACAGTGTCTGACACAGTAGGTACACAATAAACTTTTTGTTGAATGAAAGAACAAACGACTTTCTCGTGTCCATTAGTGGCAACCCAATTCTTCCATCCCAGGCTCAAATTCCTCTCTTATTCTCACTTCTTACAGAAAATACATTAGCAAATCCTACAGGCTTTAACTTCAGAATACACCTAGAACCTGACCAATTCCTATGAGTCTTAGTGCTTCCTCCCTGCTTATCATCTGTTGCCTTTGTTATTGCAATCTTATAAGTGTCCTTCCTGTTCTTGCCATTCTACAGTCTACTCTCTGTCAGGCTCTATAAAAGTGATCCTTTTTTTTTTTTTAAAGATTTTATTCATTTATTTTTTTAAAGATCTTATTTATTTGACAGAGAGAGACAGCACAAGCAGGGGGAGAATCAGAGGGAGAGGGAGAAGCAGGCTCCCCGATGAGCAGGGAGCCCAACACAGGGCTCGATCCCAAAACCCTGAGATCATAACCTCGATCCCAGGACCCTGAGATCATGACCTGAGCCAAAGGCAGATGCTTAATCAAATGAGCCATCCAGGCGCCCCTCAAGATTTTACGTAATCTCTACACCCAACAAAGGGCTTGAAATCACAACCCCAAGTCGCATGCTCCACCAACTGAGCCAGCCAGGCACCCAAAGAATGATCCTGTAAAACTAAGCTGAATCCTTCCACTCCTCTGCCTCAAATCCCCAATACGTCCCATGGCATTTGGAGTAAAGCTAAGGGCCTATTAGCCCTGTAAACAGGCCTCCCCTCCACCCCAACCCTCTCCTTTTTAGCTTCATCTGCTCTGACTCCCCTGCTCAGCCACACTGGCCTGCTTGCTGTTCCTCAAACAAGGCGAGCATGCTATTGCTTTAAGGTGGCCACAGGAATGTTCATCTCTGCAGGGATGTTCATCTCCCCACTATTGCCATGGCTCACTGCTTTGCTTCTTCCAGGTCCTTACTCAAATGTCATCTTCCCAGAGGCTTCCTAGACCATCCTACTTAAAACTGCAACCCTTCCCCCACCTTAGCACTCCTTCCTTCCAGCCTTTATTTTCCCCAAAGTCCTTATGACCATCTCACATACTCTCTATTTCTGATTTTATTTGTTACTTGTCTCCCTCCATGAGAAGGTAAGTTCCACAAGCATTCAGATGTTTTGTTTTTTTTTTAACTTCCCTATCTCCATGCCTAACATAGTGCACACACCATGCTTTCAGCTGAAGTTTGTTGAATGAGTGAGTGAATAAATGAATGTTCTCTTTCAGCCCTGTGGGTGGAAACGCAATAGAATTGGCTAGGTCCTATTTCTCCTGCCTGGGGCTCATTAAAGAACCTGTACCGAGCAGGCTGGCAATCAATGCATCCTGAAGAGAGGCCCTGATTCCTCAGGCGCGCTGGAATTCCTAGAAGCCATGGACAGTGTAACTTCCCAAAAGGTTCCAAACAGTTTGACAGCCTTTGGGTTTTACTGTCCACTCTGGAGAGAAGATGCCCACATGTGGGCCAGGAGGCCGGGGAACGAACGCGGAAGAGCTGGTGGTCCTGTAAGAAACACTCAGCCTGCTCTCGCGACGCCCGCACACCTCCAGGCCTCCGGGAGCCAGGACCCGCTCCGCGGCCCCATCCCCGCTCGCTCCGGCCACCAGCTCCCTCCCGCGGCCACCGCCTCGTTCTGCACGCGGCTCCCAACTTGCTCCGGCCCTGCCAAAGCGGGCCCGGTTTCCCGACGTCCCCCAGCAGAGGCGGGGAAACGCCCCTTCCGTCCGGCCCTCCCCGCTCACCGGGACCCTCCAGGCGGTGTCCGAGCCCCGTGATTCCGGGTAGAGCTTGTTCAGGCTGTAGATGCTCTGGAACTCGGTGCCATCTGCCTGCTTGTGCAGAGCCCGCTGGGGACAGCGCGCGGGCGGCGGTAGCACCCAGGCCCCGGCTCGTCTGAGGCTCCAGCGCAGGCACCGAGCGGTCGCCATGTTTGGGTCTCGGGGCCGCTTCCGGTGGGTGTTTCCTTCCGCGGCCCGCCGGCCCCTGTTTCCCTCCGGACTTTAGTTCCGCGAGGCTTTTAGTGCCAGCCGGCGTCGCGGGGAGGCGTCGAGCTGAGCTCCCGGGTCGCTCTCCCCGGCACCTGTGAGACGTTCCCCCTTCCGCCGCGTCGGGGAGGCCAGGTTGGAGCGCTGAGGTCCACTGTTGGCCAGACGGCGAGCTCTCAAGGGAGCCTCCTGGTGAAAAGAACCCCTGGAATCCGTGTCCCCCAGAAACACTTCTCTCCTTTTCAGGGGCTGTGCCCACCTCCTGGACCGCTCTCCCCTCCAAGTTTCCATCAGTGCGTCCTGCCCTGCCTGGCCTAGTTCGTCTCCATCCCCTTTACTCTGACTCTGCTCTTCTTTATTTTCTTTTTTTCTAGTTTATTGCCTGTCTCCAGTCAGAATATAATAAGCTCTGGGGGTGGGTGGGGGGCTTTGGCTCACTGCTGAGTCCCCAGCACCCAGAACCTGGCACATCATAGATACGCAATAAATATTCATAAGATGAGTTATTTGGCAGTGTTTTTGAAAGGTGAATTCTGCTAGAGCCGAGTTTTAGTAACTTGAGGTTTATTCACAAGGCAGTGTAAGCAAATCCCGGCTGAGCAGGTGTGTGAAGTCTCTGCAAGACAAATGACCAGATGGGAGGAGAAGCAGGCAGGTGGAGAAAGACGTGTTTTTAAAAGTGGACCCACACCCCTTCACAGAAGCAACAGCTTTGTGGGGCATGATGACAGTTTCTCCTAGCCAGGAGATAAAGGAATGCTGAGGGAGCGGGTAGAGATTCAGGCAGCCACAGACAGGCTAAGCAGAGCTCTTTTCCAGGGTTCTTAAGACATGAACCTCAAAACAGAAGTTCCAACTCTGAGAAAGGTTCAAAGCAGAGCAAGCACTGTTGGAGAGAGCTAAGTGTTGGCTAAGTTCCTTTGGAGAGAGGCGATGTGGAAACAGCTCAATGAATGATTAGTGACTATTAGTCATTCTAGTGATTGTTTTGTAATGAAGAGTTCTATTTTTAGTAAAAGCACAATTACCTAGAAAAATATGTCCCTAGGGATGCAGGCTGTTTGAAAAAGGAGACTGTCATCAAATTGAGGCTTTACCATTTTAGTCTCATCGCTACAGGCATATTCTTTAGGAAGGAATAAACTACTTCCCAGGCACTGGCTTTGAAAACGCCAACTAGGAAGGGAATGGCGATAGACATTCGCCTTTTGGGCTCTAGGCTGGAAGGGGAATCTCTCGGGTCCCTCCCTGTTTTAGTCCCAAGACCTCAGAGGGAACTGAGGCGTCTCTATGGTGAGGGGCATAAGATGCTCCAGGGAGCAAAACCAGGGACTCACTTAGGTCGACAGCTCAGGGATTATGAATAATAAAGTCAGCACCATTTCATGGCATCATTGCTCTGAGGCTGGGCTCCAGCCCTGTTCCTGACCCAGAGTGATAGAAAAAAGGAGCTGTAGGTTTCCATGGCCTCAAATAAACCCAGCCTGCTCAGGCCATCTGGTGGCCTGGATTCTGGAAGTGGCGGGGGGGGGGGGGGGCGGGTAGAGGAGAGAGTGAGATGAGCTATCCCAGGGTGGAGAGAAGAGCAGCTAGCAAGCTCCTCTCACCTGCTGCTGTTGTGAACCCTCCAGAATAGAGGCCCTTCTGGAAGAAACAGGCCTAAGAGATGCCACCTGTCCCCTTCAAAAGGTGGGCACCAACGGCTGAGGCCAGCCTTTTCCTTCCCCTCCTTGGCCCTCCAGGGGTTGAAATGGGGCTTCAAGAAGGGGACATTCAGAGGCAAGAAAGAAGGGAAGAAAAGACAAAGCATCACTAAGCCATTCCTGGCAGCTTCGAAGAGCTTGCAGGCACCAGCCCTTCTCTCTGGCCTGAGTTGGGGACCCACAGGATTTTCCTTTCTTCTTTTCTGGAGTGCCGTGGGTCGGACTGGTCTTAAAACTAAACATTACAAAGAGATAGGCGTGTGCAGTATTGCAGAGTGGAACTGGTCAGTTCGGGGTTTGAATATTTCTATGGGACTCTGAATTACTAACAACCATGAAGCCTCAGAATCTCCATCAGTAGAACAGAGATTTTATAGCTGCCTCCCAAGGTTGACACTGCCTGGCATGAAGTCAGCAAGTCAGCAGGCAACAAAAGTTCGCTGCCGTGAGGGGGGTCATAACGAACTTCTTTTTACTTTCAGAGATTGGGTGGCGTTTATTTTTTTTCTCTGCAGCACTGGGGTAGGAAATCCAGTCTTCACTAGCTCTATTCCAGACCCACCTTCCTTCCTCCCTGAAGGGCTGAGCAGACAGTGCAGAGTGGGCAAATCTACCCTTTCTTCCTGGAACCTGCTTCCTTCACCACCACCCCTTATCTGCCCAGTCCCCTGATAACACCCCAGGCATTCGGCTGTTTGGCTGCAGGATCCCAGGAGAGTGAAGGTCAGGACACCCCCCTCCGCCCCCAGCCCCAGAGCTGTGTGATGAGAGGCGGGTGTGTGAGACACACAAAGACAGGACCATGGCTCTAGGGCCATTTCTGCTTTTAGAATACTGGTGCATTTTTTATTAAAGAAGAGAATAAAGCATTTGTAAATATATTTCTCTCGTGTATACTTCAAAGGGGACGCTGGTCGGCCGCTACAGAACTGGGGAGCAAACAGGAGGAGCCCTTCCCCCACCCTATCCCCTCCACCCTAGATGACAGAGACACACGGAGGGCTGGGGGCTGCCCAGCTCCAAAGGACAAAGGGTTCCAAGATGTGTGAACGGAAGGACCAGCCGACAGCGCTCATCACAGTGCTGCCCAGAGAGCAGGGTAGCGCCTCCAGGGAGGTCGGGCATGCTTGTTAAGAAAACCCCTTTACCCCTTAGAAACAGATAAGGCATGAAGGTCCCTCCTGGGTTGCCAGCACAGAGGCCAGGGCTACCCCCTTCCACCGGGCTGTGTGGCTCCTCCAATTTCTAGGATCTCAGGATGGGTGGCAGAAGGAACTGGAAACCCTGAAAAACTGCTCAGGGCAAGCTGGGGACCTGGACATCTCTTAGCTGAAGCTGGACTTTCTGAAGCCTTAATAAAAGGTTTAACCTGTGACCCAGGTGGGTCCTCAAAAGCCCCCCACAAAGGTGAGAGCTTAAGAACAGGCATTCTATGGGAGAGGAGACATGCTCTCCACCAGGTCCCATTTCAATACTGTTCAGTATAGAGTGGGAATATTGGGTAGTCCCCACTGAAGGGGGGCAGGGGCGGATGCTGGGACCATTGGCTGGTGGCACACTCCTGGGACATTCTGGGGGTAGCAGGCATGATCTGAGGAGGGGTCAGCCTGTGGGGAGCATGGGAGTGAATGAGACACATCATGGTCCCTGAGATGGGGGCAGGCAGAGGCCAAGCTTGGCGAGTCAGAGGTGGCGTGCAGAGATGGGGGCTCCCCACCGCCCAGACTCCTGGAAGGCTTAATGGCCAGAAGGCATTTCCAGGGCTGGAGCCCGAGGAGACGGGCTCTGAGGGAAGCAGGGTGCACTGTTCATGTATGGCTGCCGAGGGGCTCCCTGTTCCCCTCCTCTGATTGGCTACAGATCTGCAGTGGGCTGAGGGTCTCCAGGGAGAAGTGGGGGGCACTCCAGGCCTGGCTGAGGCATTCTGCTCTCCATGGCAGGGGCCGTCTCTGACCTGGTCAGGACCCTGGGGGTGGGACAGCTGGTGCTAAGGGAATGACAGCGCGTCACAGCCGGGGAGAAGCAGTGGGTGGTCCAGGAGACCCCTGGAACCTGCAACAGCTGGCTCTGGGATCCCCCTTCAAGTGTTTTCAGTTGTGGCAAGGGGTCAGGGAGAACTTGCATTGCAAATCTCTCAAAACAAAAAACAAAAAACAAAACAAACAAACAAAAAAAACTTAGAAAAAAAGAAAAAAGCCAAGTGGTCCAAAATGGCTTTCAGAAGCTTGGCCACAAATCTGTGAGCAAGGCCTAGGGTCAGGAAGCCAAGGGCTGGGGAGCTGGGAATCCTGGGGGGTGGGGTGGGGGACATGTTTGGCTTTGCAACTCTTAGCTGCGTCTTTGGGCTGACGCAGGATGGAGGAGGGTCCTGGGTCCTGGGAGGCCAGATGCGTTATAGGTTGGCCACCTCCCGAATGAGCTGAGAACAAGCTGCGTCCCCCACACACTCCCTGGGCCAGAGAGCAGCCTCCCCTGGGCCGTATTGCTGCTGATGGGCTCCCTCCCTCACCGGAGGCTGCATGGCCCAGGCAGGAGGGGCCCCGTGGCCGGACCCTGGAGGAGGCTGCAGGCGGGGATAGGGTCACTTGCTGCTGTGCGTCTTGACTTTGGGGAAAGGGTCACTTGCTGCTGTGCGTCTTGACTTTGGTGGCATTGATGTCGGCCTTGGTCTTCTGGATCCTGGAAAAGATCTCCTTGAAAAGCGCCTTGTACTCGGGCTGGCTCTGCTCCAGCCGCTTGTCCACCGCCTCCACGTGCTGGCTCAGGCTCTTCTCCCCTGCCTTGGCCTCCCCCTGACCCTCCTCGCCCCCACGAAGGTCTCTCCACGAGCTGTCCCGGGAGACGGGCCTCGAGGTCTGCACGCCGGCATGCCGCACCCCGGCGCCGTGCTGCCGGCACTTGCTCAGCAGCTCCTCATATTTCTCGAGCAGCGCGTGGTACTGCTCGTCCACCTCCCGCAGGATGGACATGCCGCGCTTGCGCACGCTGTTGGCATGCAGCGTGAGGTTGCCCGCGTGCCGGCTGGCGGGGTCTTTGGCCACGATGGCGTTGAGCGCGGTGTCGCTGCAGCTCTTGCGCACAGCGTGGCCCGGGGAGGCGGCCGGCGAGGAGACGCCGTCCTGGGTAGCTGAGTCGTCCCCGCTGCCGGGCTGGGGGTCATCGGCCTCGGGGGCCTGGGTGAGGGGCGCGAGCAGGGCCTCGGCCAGGTGGTCCTCCCGGCCCAGCAGGTAGGTCTTGGCCTGCTTCATCTGCTGCAGCTCCAGCAGCTCGGCCTCCAGCTCCTGCACGCGCAGGCGGCAGCCCTCCATGTCGCACAGCTGCCGCTCCAGCTCCGAGTACTCCTGCAGCACCGCCGCGTACTCGCGCTCCGCCCGCTCCTTGCGCTGCCGCTCCTGGCTCACCTGGGAACGCAGCACACCCACCAAGGTCTGCAGTCGCTCGTTCTCCTGCTCCAGGGGCCGCGGGCCCAGCTCCAAGGAGGAACTGTGCAGGCGGAAGGCATCCTCACACCTGAGAGGGGGCAGGGGAGGGCCGGTAGAATCCGGTCAAGGCCAAGGGCCCGGGTCCAGCTCCCCACGCTTAACACCTCTCCCGTCCACTGGGGGATATTCTGTTTGCCCCTCTAGATCCACTCTCTGGCCTTTCTCTCCCTGCTCTCTGCCCGGGGCGGCTGACCACAGTGAACTGCTTCAGCCAGGTTTCTGCTCTCTCCTGAGCTCAACCAGAGGGAGGCAGGGGCAGGAAGTCGGAGGGCAGGAACAGAGGCAGGTCAAGGAAGGTCTTCTCCAGACTCCTTCCCTGGTTAGTGCTGGTCGAGCAGCACCCCCTGGCCTTCCAGGAACCTCCCTTCCCTTGGCCCCTTCAGGCCTAGGGGATGGTAACAGCCCCTTGCTGTTGCAACCCCAGGGTACTGCAGTGTCCCTGCGGTTTCCCTGCACCTTCGTCCACACCTCTTCATTAATCACTCTGTGCAAGGCACTGTCTCATGCCAGGACCCTTATTGAAATACCCACTAAATATACAATATGTATTTTAAAAAAAAATTTTTTTTTCTTTAAGATTTATTTTGGACTCCTGGGTGCCCCAGTCGGTGTCTGCTTCAACTCAGGTCATGATCCCAGGGTCCTGGGATCGAGTCCCACATGGGTATTCCTGCTCCTCCAGGAGCCTGCTTCTCCCTCTCCCTCTGCTGCTCCCCCTGCTTGTGCTCTCTCTCTGTCAAATAAATAAATAAAATCTTTTAAAAAAAGATTTATTTGCCTATTTGAGAGAGAGTGTGTGCGTGGGGGTGGGGAGGGCAGAGGGAGAGAATCTTCCAGCGGACTCCCTGCTGAGCATGGAGCCCCTGGTGGGCACCATCTCACACCCCATGAGATCGTGACCTGAGTTGAAACCAAGAATCAGATGCCCAACCAACTGAGCCACCCAGGTGTCCCCACAATTATGTATTTTTATATTAAGAGGCCATCCCTTTCAGATTTAATGGGAATGCCCAGCATGGAGCCTGCTTGAGATTCTCTCTCCCTCTCCCTTTGCCCCCCCTCCACTTCCCTCTCTAAAGAAAAAAAAAAGGGGGGGGGACTGAAAGGTGTAGTGGTTACCTCCTCCTGAGTTGGAATTCTAGCTTACTGAAGAGGTGACCTTGGATAAGCTCACATAAGCTCTGAGCTTCCGTCTCCTCACCTGAGCGGTGAGGATGATAAACCATAGCTCACGGTATTGCCATGGGAATGAAATCACTTAGAGCGGTGGGCACGCGGCCAGGGCTCGGTCAATGCCAGCTGCTGATGGTTGGTGGCAACAGGGCCAGTCCCTCCGACAGCCTGACGGTGCACCAACTCTCATTCCCACCCGCTGCCTGGGGCCCACCCTCTCCTTTCTTCGGGACGCAGGGACACCGTGCAGGGTCCGGGTGGGCTTTCCCTCCACGGGGTGCCCTCACCTACCGGGGGCTGGTGCACAGCTCCCTGAGGCAGGGGAAGGTGTGGACGGTGCGTCTGCGCTCCCGCTTCTCTCGGCGCACCCGCAGCTGCTCCAGGCCCCGCAGCTGCTCCACCTGGGCCTGCAGCTCCTCCACCTGGGCCTGCAGGCGCTCGATGGTCTCTGTCAGCCTGGGGGTGGTGGGGGGTCGCACACAGGAGGGATTTTACCCAGACGGGGCCAGCCCTCCTCACTGCAGGCCTGGAGGGACTCAGGGATGGGGAAAGATGGGCCCTGCTGCCTGGTGCCTGAGGTCAGACGAGAACTCCCTGTGTACCCAGGACCCACCCTTCTTCTGCGCCTCCCCAGCTGAGCTGACCATTCTCCTCTGTGTCACCTCAGTTCCTCCCACACCCTTTGAGCACTTACCATCCTGCACCTCAATAAAGTATTTACATGCCTGCCTCCCCTCCCGGGCTGTGAGCTCCCAGAGGGCGGGATGGTCTCGGTATCCCCATCGCCATGTCCCCAGTGCCTAAACAGAGCCTGGTGTGTAGCTGGGGCTTCAAGAGGGGTTGTGGCCTGAACATGAAACCACCCGAAACTGACAAGGGCAATCTCACTACCAACCCGGGTCCCCAGGCCTGGGCTTCTGGGAGAAGGAGCATGGGTCACACCCACCGGACAGTATGCCCACATGCAACCCAACCTGACCTCTCCCTCGCTCGCCCCCCAGCCCGCCCCCCGGCCCTCACCCATGGATCTTCTGCTGGGCAGCCTTACTCTCCAGCACCAGCTTCTGGTTGGTCAGCTCCAGGTCTCGGGCTGTCAGGTCCAGCTGCTCGTACACTTTGGCATGCTGCTCATTCATGTGCCGCAGTGTGTCCAGCTGCTTGGTTAGGTACTGGAGGGGAGAGGATTGAGTACCCTTTCAGAACAGGGTTGGGGGAAATGTGTTCACCTGGACCTCTTCCCACTTCTAGGAACACGTTTGCTTTGGGAAATTTGTCGGCGACAGAGCGGGGGGTAAAGATGGTGGCACGATAGGGCCGCCCGGGATAGTTGTACGGGTTGTGGACTGCACAAGGCTATGGGGCTAAAGCTGTGTCTGCTAAGAGGGCACCTTTCTCTAAGTTACACAAAGGTACCACAGGCCCAGGGGTCCTTAACGGGTGGGGGAGCACATGCAGGGCCTATGTGGCCCCTCACCTCGATCTCCTGCACTTGCTCCTCATTGGTGGAGTACATCTGCTGCAGAGACTCCTCCAGCTCCTTGTTCCTCTCCAGCAGGGTCTTCCCCAGCTCTGCGGCCAAGTGCAAGTCTAGAAGAGGGGGGGCAGAGGGTGGGAGTAACAATGAGCAGCTGAACGAGCTCAGAGGACTCCCATAAGTGTTCTGAGCATTCATTTTGGGCTATGCTTTGGGGACCCCAAGACAACCAGGACACAGAGCTGCCCTCAGGGAGCCTCTGGGCCTGGAAGGGGATGTAAGCCAGGAGCTACAACTTTGCACTGACTGTCCCTTCTGTCTGGAATGCTCAGTGGGGAAGTCTGTTTCTCCTTGCCCATCCCCCCAGCTTGTGCTCTCTCCCTCTCTCTCTCTCAAATAAATAAATGAATAAATAATCCTTGAAAAAATGAGTGGGAGGAATGTGCTAAGACAACCAACAGACATGGGGAAAGTGCCCTGGGATGATAGGTATGGATGAGCTCACTCTTCCTGGGGTCGGCTGGAGGCTCCGGCAATGGGCAGCTTGCAAGCTGGGTTTGGAAGGGTGACTAGGAGCTCGTTGAGATGGGAAGGGAGCAGAAAGGCTTGCTGGGTATTAGAACTGGATGAGGCTTCAGAGCTGTTTGGTCTAACCTCCTTATTCTATGGGTGACAGGCTGGAGAGCAAGAGCGAAGAATGACCTGCCCAAGGTTATGGCCACGTTGGAAGCAGAATTCAGGTCTCCTGGCCTTGGTCAGGTACCGTTGGGTTCTAGTGACATGGGCCCCTCTCAGAAACCTCCTTTCCCTGGGCAGCAAAACCATCACCCTCTTCTCCCAAGCAGCCCTGATTCTTGTACCCTACAGGACTGGAACCTACTACTCTCCCCCATCCCAGCCGAAAGTAAACGAACACTGTCAGGCTGGGAGGGGATCCAGCCTGTTTTTAGGGGGTTGTGTGGTGGGGAGGGGGAGGGGCTAAAAGGAAGTGGCAGGTGCTGGAATCCCTAAAAATTCTCTCTAGTGGGTCTGGGGTTGTGTGAGGGTAACTAGACATTTGGGGTAGATATTCCTCCATATACATGCCTCACTCTTCTTAGAAACAAAGGGAATGGCGTATTATTATCGAGGGAAAATATATTATTTCTTTGATTTCTAAGAAGAGTTCAGCAGAACGATGAAAATGTTCTAAAGCTGACAATGGGGATGACTGCACTGTGAATATGCTGGAGACTGTTGCACTGCTGTGCACTTTAAGTGAGTGAGTTACCTGGTGTGTGAATTACATCTCAGTAAAGCTGTTTCTAAAAAAAAGATTCAGGCAGCTTAATCAGGAGACAGAGACTGGTGGTGGGGGCAAGGCCCTTAAGGAGGTCGGTAGACAGACTCTGGTGGAGTTCACAAGGCCCTCCCTCCCTCCCTCCCTCCCTCCCTTTCTTCCTCTTTCCTCTCTCTCTCTTTCTTTTTAAAAAAAGATTTATTTATTTATTTGGGAGAGAGAGAGCACAAGCAAACACACAGAGGGAGAGGGAGAAGCAGACTCCCCGCTGAGCAGGGAGCCCGATGCGGGGCTCGATCCCAGGATCCTGGGAACATGACCTGAACGGTAGGCAAATGCTTGATCGACTGAGCCACTCAGGTGCCCCTCCTTTTTTTTTTTTAAGGCTCTTTTCTTTTTAAAATTGCTTTAAGGCTTGTGTGAAGGTGTACTTGATGTAAAAAAATCAAACAGCACAGAAAGGTTAACAAAGGTGACCAAAATATTACTTGAAAATGTACCTCATATATTCTTAGATCTATAACTGGGAATTCCACAAACAAATGGACATGGCCTCAAATAGTTATCAAAAGAATAGTGCCATCTGTAAGTAATTAGAGGTAGGGTCCGTGCAGGGCGGGAGAGGAGAGGGGAGCAAGCAAGTAGAAGAAAATGCCCCACTTAGAGAAAGACGCTCAACATGCAGGGAACCTCCTTCTAAACAGCCCTCTGGGCTTAGAGCTGCTATAGAAACGACTTTGTGTGAACAGAATGTTTTTCTGTACCTGCTTTTTTCATTTCACAATTTGGCATAAACAGTTTTCTGTGTCCACATAGATCTACAGGGCCATTTTTAGTGGGTGTGAATGTTCTATTGTATACAGGTCCCTAAGTAGCCCTTACTGTTGGATTTTTAGGAATCTCCCCCCCTTTTTTTTCTCTGTTAAAAATGTAACTGGGGTTGCCCAGGTGGCTCAGTTGGTAAAGAGTCTGCGTTCCGCTCAGGTCATGATCTCAGGGTCCTGGGGTCGAGCTCCGCGTCGGGCTCCCTACTCAGCGGAGAGTCTGCTTTTCCCTTTGCCCTGCTCCCCCACTCATGCTTTCTCTCTCTCAAACAAATAAATAAGATCTTTTAAAAAATGAAACTACAAAAATTCATAGTACAAAAATCTTGGTGCAAATCACTGCCTATATCCTGAAGATCCTTTCCCAGAAACAGAATCCGCGCGGGACAAAGAGTAGGCCTATTTGATTCATTCTGCCAAAATGCGGTCCAGGAAAGCGTGGGTCTTTTTCCCATTGTGAGGTTGTTTCTTAAAACAGCCCTCCATCTAGGCTGATGGTATAAATCCAGATCGAGATGCATAAAGGCAACTCTGCTGGGGCCGATGTGATGTGGTCCAGGGATTCAAGTCTTTAATGCTTTCCGTGTTCAGACAGTGACCATTCTAGACTCCCCAGAGGATGGAGGGTCTCTATAGCCCCCCATAGAGAGTTTCATCAGTACAGTTGTTTCAGCAGAGCCCCTTGCTGGGCACTGGCCAGGTCTGGGGAGGAGGCTTCTCAGAAGAGCCTAGGAGACCAGCGACTCCCTGTGGGCCTAGGAAAGCAGAGCTTCGGGCTTTTTCTCAGCCAGGCTGGGGGTCGGACTGAGATCACCTTACGGAATCCAGAGGGCCTGGACAAAAGGCCCAGCTGCCTGTCGGGAACAAGCCTAGAGTCTGCTCCCACACTAGAGGTAAGGTTTTGAAACAGCCAGAGTGGAGTCTCCAGGCTGGGCCTCAGGCAGCAGCAGGGCCCTGTGCCCGGATGTCACCCAGAGGAGTTTCCTGGAGGAGTGCAAAGCTGCTATCCCGGAGAAAGGCTGCAATAACCTAGCCTGGGAAAACAAAAGCTGTTTTCCTAAACAGCTACCTCAGCCAATGAAAAAAAATAATCAGGGGCACCTGGGTGGCTCAGTGGGTTGAGCATCCGACTCTTGGTTTCAGATTCGGCTCAGGTCAGATCGAGCCCCGCAGTGGGCTTGGCGCTCAGCGTGGAGTCTGCTTGTCCTCTCCCTCCTCCTCTGCTCTTCCCCTCACTGTCTCTCAAATAAATAAAATCTTTAAAAAAAAAATAATCATATAGGGCGCCTGGGTGTCTCAGATGGTTAAGTGTCTGCCTTCGGCTCAGGTCATAATCCCAGGGTCCTGGGATCGAGTCCCACATCGGGCTCCCTGCTCCTTGGGAGCCTGCTTCTCCCTCTGCCTCTCTCTCTCTCTGTCTCTCATGAATAAAAAAATAAAATCTTTAAAAAAAATAATCATATAGATCTCAGATAAGAACCTTCAGCTTTGAGCACTGAACTTCGGATGATGATGGCGAGAAAAACCAGTTACCTAATACAGACCAGGAGGGGAATGGGGCCACTCGCAGTATGAATTTATGAACTATAAGTTGGGCAAATGTCTACAAAGTGTGAAGGCGTCTGGAGGCATCCGTCTACAAAGCGTGAGGTTTGGTGTGAGTATTGTAGCGCAGCCCTACGTTAGGTTGAGTGCTTGGTGCAATTCGGGAGCCCAGCAAGACCACCCCTGCTTCGTGATGAGGCAGCCACACCATTTTCCTACTTTCTGAAATGAGATGGCGAACATATGGCTCATCCCCAAACAGTATCAAATAACTCAGGTACAATGAAAAAGAACAGAGGGCCACACTCATCAGGGCTTTCTCCTCTGGGAACTGGCAGGTGGCCTGTGAAGAGGCCATTGCTACCGATGCTGGCATCGGGGGACAGGGTCCATGGGTGGCCTGCTTGGAGTTCCTGCAGCTTAACCTAGAGTCCAAGACCTCAGGCTCTGAAGCTGAGTGAGGAAAGGCCACAAACAACTGCATTTTACGCTTTTCTTGCCAGGTGAGCACCTGAGCTGTGTGTGTATTTCTACCGCCGGGCTGGGGCAGCTGCAAGTCACTATAAACCAGGGACACAGAAGCTTGCCTTGTGAAGGCAGCGAACGTAACCAGGCCGCCCAGTGACTCAGGGGTGGGGAGGAACACAATAGAAGCTGTTTGGGGTGGGGGAGAACCTCAAAGACTGTCTTGGGGAAACTGGATCACAATGTAAGCTAAGCTGGTTGAAGCTGCCAGGAGGGTTCACGGGAGAAGTCTAGAAGCTGCAGAGCAGGGGACTGGCTGGAGCCAAGTACTGGGGAAGGTACACCAGCTAGCAGAGGGCTGGTGATGGCTTTCGGCTCCGGTGGGGGGGGCGTACAGCTCCCCCTGGACCAGGGGTCGGGGAGGCCTCGGGGTGGGAGAATGGGGGAGCTGGCTAAGCAGGAAGTAGATGCTGGAGTCATAAATAGCCTGTCACGGCTGGATTAATGGTCACACTGGACCAAGCTGGGGGGAGATACCAAGTCTAAATGGGCACCCCACCCCCGCGCCTGGACCCTGGGATTTTCTGGGGTCTCCTGTAGTGGGCTTCAGCAGTTTTGCCCTCTGAGTGCCTGCTGATGTGCTCCCCATGAGCAATGCCCTAAAGGCCTGAGAGGGAATGGCTGGGAGCTTCAGGGATGTCTTTGAAAAGAAACCCTGAAACCCCACTGTCCCCACTGGTTGGGGTTGGGGTGGGGCCCACAGACTCTGGGGCAGAGAGGTAGGAAAGGGACAGGGGACAGGCACAGGGATGAAGGGACAAAGATAAAGCGGGTGGGGGGAGGCAATCTACCACCTGCAGGGCTGCAGGATTCCTGCTTACAACCTCCAGGGCACAGATGTCAGGAACCCTGGGTCCACACAACTGGGGTCCAGTCACCCCCCTTCCCCTTGCCATGTCAGAGCTCTGGCCCAAGGCTGAGACTCAAGGTCAGGCACCCAGGACTTCAAATCTGTGACTCAGCAGCCCTCTCTCAGCTCGGAAAGAGGTACCACAGGGCCCCCCATGCCTGGTCCAAGGTCAGGAAGGGAGGCGGGCAGAGAGAGACAACCTGTGTTTAATGATCAATGGCTTTTTCTATTTTTACAGGTGCTGGTGTCAGTGGGCGGAGGGAACATGGTGAGGATTTAGGACCTTGCTTGTCCCAACCGCCTCCCTCCACTGGGAAAAAACAGCATCCAAGTCAAACAGCATCTGGAAGGCCAAGCTTCCGGAAAGTACAGTTGGGGCTACCCTCAGGGCAGGGGGAGACAAATACAGAAGGGAGGACAGGCTGGCTGAGCAAACCACCTTCTGAGCCACTCAGAGGCACTGGGGACAGGGAAAGGGGATGCAACAGGCACCTGATCCCCAGTGCGGCTGGCCTTTGGCCCATTCTTCACCCCATCATCTAGCTCTCTGTGCTGGGCTCTAGGAGGTGGTGCTGCAGTGGCCGTGCCTGAGATTTCCCGGGAGCCCACCCCTGGCACTCTAGATGGCTCCTACTTTCTAGCTGTGTGTGGTCTTCTCACATTGCTCTGTACCTTGGTTGGCATTGTGTTCCCTCCACCTTGAATGCCCAGACAGCCCCTATTCACCCTCCAGCTCAGAGGGGCTTTTGCAGAAACCGTTATGAGTCTCATAGCAGAAGGCCCTCTGCTCTCACTACAGAGACAGAGGGCCTTCTGCCCTCGCCGAGGGTGAGGGGACATTTGTTTTTAGGTCATAAACCCTGATTTCTTCGGACACTGCCTCATTTCTGGTTTCCCTCCTTATTCCTGGGCCCTGGCTACTCCTGGGGCCACAAGACAAGGCCGGCTGCTGCAGACCAGCAAGGCCAGCCCCTACCTTGGTCCCAGAGCATGGCTGCCCAGCCCAGCTCGAATCTTGACACCTCTTACTCTCCGGAAGCAGCACGTCTCCCACCCCTACTCTCTGGCTCCTTCCTCCCACATCTGGGCTGGGCAGCATGCCAGAGACTTTGTTAGGGGTGCGGGAATGAAATGAGACAGCAACAATATCAGCATCAGCTTCCCAGGAAGCCATCTTCCCAGGCGCTCAGCTTCCAGTCTTTCCATCTAGGCCTGCCTCTTCCATGAAGCCCTCTTACTGCATCCTAATACCCACACTCAGTTACAGGCCCACCTCCACCGCCCGGGTGCACCCAGGAGGCCAGGGCTGAGACTATCCCAGCTCCCAGGATGGTGTCTGACACTTAAGTGTCAGCCAAGGAGGTTTTTGTGGGATGCAAAATTTGGGGGGTGGTGCCCAGGATAGGGGAGGGAGTTGTCACAGCTAGTACTGGACATCATACTCCACGCAGGGAGGCTGAGGGTAGACTCCAGGGCAAAGACTATGGCAGAGTTCAGCCCAGCATCCCAGTCCCACACTGGTCCCCCAGAGGCTCTGATTAACCCACGCTCCTGAGTACAAGGACAGTCTCATCTACCAGCAAATCTTGCCACGTGGGGATGTGGGTCAGGACCAGGAAACAAAGGCTCCAGGATCTAGGTGGATGTCTCAGACGAGGGCAAAGTGAGGCATCTGGGGCCCCAGTGGATGGCAACTCAGAGCAGGGGTGTTAGTACACACTGGACCACACTTGTGTCCACACTCGCTTGGCTTGCTGGGTGACGGTAGTCACTTCTCCTGGACATATTTCCTTGCCATTCCAGCTCTAACCATCCAAGAATGAGGCACTTTGGGGGAAAAGAGGGTAGATTTGATGCTGTTCCAGGAGACCTTGGCCCTGACCCTCTTAGGCCTCCTCCTCCTTCCTGTCTCACAGCTCCGCCCCCTGCCTGCAGTGATGTCACGTTGGCCACCTCATCACCAGATTCTAACCCCCTTCCAGCCACCCTCTCTACCCTCAGATGGGAGTGGGGGAGGTGGCTCCCACTTTACTCGGGCTCTAGTCTGGTGCATTGCTCAGAATTCCCAAACCTGGTTCCTTCCGAATCATGAGTCATTTGAGAGAGGGCTGGGAGGGAAAGGGCCAGGGGACCCCCTTCCCCTCAGGAAGGCAGATTGGAGACTCTAAGTTTTTGCTGCTTCTTGGCCAGCAGGGTCCCCAAACCCCTATACCCTCCCTGGGTGGAGGGTAAGGGAGTTGGGGAAACTTTCTGGGAGTCTCAGAGCTCAGGAATCCTGTCAGGGAAGGGTGCCACTGGATTTGGAATGGGATAACTTTCCGCTACACACACACACACACACTCTCTCTCTCTCTCTCTCTCTCTCTCTCTCTCTCTCTCTCTCTCTC